>NW_019943662.1:76503-155201 GCF_002910315.2 Salvelinus sp. IW2-2015 | reverse complement strand
AGTGTTAATCTGCTAAATTGTAATTATTCGATTTATTGCCTACCTCATGCCTTTTGCACACATTGTATATAGATTCTCTTTTTTTTCTACCATGTTATTGACTTGTTTATTGTTTACTCCATGTGTAACTCTGTGTTGTCTGTTCACACTGCTATGCTTTATCTTGGCCAGACCGCAGTTGCAAATGAGAACTTGTTCTCAACTAGCCTACCTGGTTAAATAAAGGTGAAATAAAATTTAAAAAAATAAATAAAAAAGAGTCAAAATTCCTGCAAGGTCTCACAGTCTCACATCAAAATTAGACGTTCGTCCATGTTTCTCAAACTTCAAAGTTGTTCCAAACGTAAAATCTCAGTGTTTAAGGTTACATTTAGGGATTAACTCTGGATTTTAAGGTTAGGGTTAAGTTTAGGCATTAACTCCGAAATCTTAAGGTTAGGCATTAACTCCAAATGGTTAAGGTAAGGGGTAAGGTTTGGGATAGGCTTAAAACAAAACTATCAAAAATGACTTTCTATCGCTGGATTCAACCATGAAACCTTTGGAATCAGAGGCAGATGCTTATCCACATCCACAATGTCCTTGAAAAACCAAAACTTACTTAAAGGTAAAAGCGCTCACTGTTGCCCCTAGTGGCCGGTTTCMACGTCATATCCTGACATCCTCAGCCATGGATGTCGAATACTGACTTGTATCACGGGTGATCTGCCTGCAAAACTCTGATTCCATTCCAGTCTGGCTCAGCTCAGCCAATTTAGTAATTGGACATTTGAAAACGTAGAAAATCCAATTCAATGATATTGTTGTTTCCTGAACTGAGTGMACTGCATTTGAACTTCATTTTCAGAGTTAATTGAGTTGAAATGGAATGAAGGCCAACCCTGCTAACCATGGTCCTTCCCTGTAAAGTCTAGACCTTTCCCATCAAAACCCCAAGCCCCCATCCTTGTCTACAGTGCCTTCAGAAAGTAATCCTACACCTTGACTTATTCCACATTTCGTTGTGTTACAGCCTGAATTCAAAATGGATAAAATATTTGTTTTTCTCTCACCCAGCTACACACAGTACACCACAATGAAAAAGTGAAAACATATATTAAGAAATGTTTGCAAATGTATTGAACATTTAATACAGAAATATCTAATTTACATAAGTATTCACACCCTTGAGTCATACTTTGTACAAGCACCTTTGGCAGCGATTACAGCTGTGAGTCTTTCTGGGTAAGTCTCTAAGAGCTTTCCACACCTGGATTGTGCAACATTTGCCCATTATTCTTTTCAGTATTCTTCAAGCTCTATACCAGGCAGTGTCAGAGGAAGGCCCTAAAAATTGTTGAAGGCTCCTACCACCCAAGTCACAGACTGTTCTCTCTGCAACTGCACAGCAAGCGGTCCCGGAGAGCCAAAAGGCTCCTTAACAGCTTCTACCCCTAAGCCATAGCACTGCTGAACAGTTATTCAAATGGTTACCCGGACTATTTGCATTGACCCCCTTTATTTTATTCATATTTGTTATTATTTTCTGCACTGACTCTCTTGCACAGGCTCGATATACACTCACTGGACTCTAACCATACACTTACATATACTACACTGACACTCCAAAACACACACATAAAATGGCTTAAGGACAACAAAGTCAAGGTGTTGGAGTGGCCATCACAAAGCTCTGACCTCAATCGTATAGAACATATGTGGGCAGAACTGAAAAAGCGTGTGCGAGCAACGAGGCCTACAAACCTGACTCAGTTACGCCAGCTCTGTCAGGAGGAATGGGCCAAAATTCACCCAACTTATTGTGGGGAGCTTGTGGAAGGCTACCCGAAACGTTTGACCCAAAAGTTACACAATTTAAAGGCAATGTTACCAAATACTAATTGAGTGTATGTAAACTTCTGACCCACTGGGAATGTGATGAAAGAAGTACAAGCTGAAATAAATCAACCTTTCTAGTATTTTTCTGACATTTCACATTCTTAAAATAAAGTGGTGATCCTAACTGACCTAAGACAGGGGATCTTTACTGGGATTAAATGTCAGGAATTGTGAAAAACTGAGTTTAAATGTATTTGGCTTAGGTATTTGTACCTAAGTAGTGAGTAATCACAACGTGAGGTGCTTCTGGACTTTGTGTGTCGTCATTTTCTGTTGCGCCAACGGGTTATTAAGCAAGCTTTAAATAATTTGGACATGGGTTGTGCACGACTCATTGGGGTTTATAATTTCTATTTATTTTTGTTGTTGTGCTATGAAAATGTAATCATACACATATTGAACCTTATGTATGTTTCCTTTGTGGAGTCATTTAATGTTTCAATTTAATGCATGGGATAGCCTATCCTCATACAATAACAGAAACCTATAATCATTTCATCTGAAGTTAATACCCTATTGTCATCACCCTAGACAGTTACAATAGGAATTCTTATTGGAGATGTCCTTCTCACCTAACATCCAATGCTGTTGAGATACTCTACATAAATTAATATTGTGAGAGTCATATTCGAGCCTGGTGAGAGGGTTACATACAGTATAGCCCAGTGGCTCTCAACCAGGGGTACTAGGACCTTGGCCTAACCACAGGGGGTACTTGAAAATACTCATGAAACCATAGGCCTACTGGTAAAATGCACGAGGGGGTACTTCAGGGGTACTCCGGACGGAGCGAAATTCAGTTGGTGGTACAGTAACCAAAAACGTTGGGAACCACTGGTATAGCCTATGCGCAAGGTTGACTGTCTCTCTGCCTGCCCCGATCCTCACTCTCCCTAGCCTGCTCCTCTTTCTTTTCGCTATGAAAAACGCGCTAGTGTGTCTTTCTCTTCGGTCTGTTGCGTGTCGAATAGCTCCGCATACTCATTGATAGCCCTTACTTTAGTGAACTTGTACGAGACATTGCAAGCCAAGAAATTGCACAATACAGCATTGCAATAGCCTATAGCTTAAATCTGATTAAAATTGATTACTGATGCACGTTTCTGACTGTCTGCCTGGTGGCCAACATGCCTACCTATGCCTGGCTTTGCCCCTCCCATCTCTCTCTCCATCGCTAACTCCGTGCCTACCTATGTCTGGCTTTGCCCCTCCCATCTCTCTCTCCATCGCTAACTCCGTGCCTACCTATGCCTGGCTTTGCACCTCCTATCTCTCTCTCGCTAACTCCGTATTTCTTTGCTGTGAAAGATGCGAGAGTTTGTGCTGATGGAGTAAACCATGGAAAATAGTTTCCTCCGTTGCAGAAAATACTGAATCTTAGGAGTCGAGGAGTCCATTCCGCCAAGCTTGACACCCCAAATTTGTATTCGACACCGGGAGTGGACGGACTCGATTCTTTTGAAGTCGAATCTCCACCACTACTAGTGAGATTGAGTCTGACTAGTAGCAGCTTTGTCTTCTCTTCCCTAGCAGTTGAAACTCAAACATTGAAAAATAACGTAGCTTGTGAACAAAACAATTTAAATAGCCAAGACTTTAGTTTCAAGTAAATTGGACCAACTTTTTTTTCCTGTGCAGTGCTTCTAAAAATGTATCTTTCACTCAGATCTTCATGTGCGCACAACCCCCAGCCAGACAGTGTTGCAGCGCAAGGTGGGATAGGCTATATAGAATTCGTAGTTCTTTGACTTTGTGTGATTCATTTACCAGCTATGAAACAAAACAGCAGAAATGCAGAATTTATTTTACTATAATGTGATCATACTTGACTTTTTATTTACAAGTGAGTGAAATGCTGGCACTATGGAGCCCTGACCACCCATCAACGTGGCTAGTGTAATAGACATCTACCCAACACTGCCAAAATCTACCTGCATTTGGCAGTTGGTGGGGGTTAATTTTAGGCCCTGAACATATTCTATTCTTATTTACAATAAAAGTGACCACAAAATGACCCAAAAAGGGTTGTATTAGATTGTGTAGAAATGCAGGAAATGAGCTTTAGATGCCCCAAAAATTGGTAGGGAGGACCCCCACACCTCCGGCCACTTCTAAAACCAATGGCCTGCCCCTGGCTCTGAGTACATGTCCTTGTAATCCATCTGGCCCTGCAGCCTTGTGGAGTTGTTAAGATACACTTTATAGCCGCCTGGTGCTTTTCTCAGAACCTGAAAGTGCCTGATATCTCGTGATAGCTTCAGATAAATGAGCAAGAAGAGAGAGGTCCATAGAGAGAGGTCCATAGAGTAAGGTCGGTGAATTAAGTCAGGCAGATCGTTGAAGACTCGATGTGTCTCTTCTAGAGGTCGACCGATTTATGATTTTTCAACACCAATACCGATTATTGGAGTACCAAAAAAAGCTGATACCGATTTAATTGGCTTTTAATTTTTTTTGTTTGTAATAATGACAATTACAAAACAGCTTCTATCTCAAGGCCACCAGACTGTTAAACAGCCACCACTAACATCGAGTGGCTGCTGCCAACATACTGACTCAACTCCAGCTCACTTTAAGAACTAGTGTATCTTTAATTTGCTGTCCAACATGTATTTTTTAGTAAAGTTTATTATGAGTTATTTGGTCAGAATAGGTGAGTGTCAGAAAATATATCCGGAGATTCTGGAAAAAAGTTGCTACATATTCACAATGTATAACCACGGATTTCAGCTCTAAATATGCACATTTTCGAACATAACTTAAGTGTATTGTATAACCTGATGTTATAGGACTGTCATCTGATGAAGCTTATCAAGGTTAGTCAAAAATTATATATCTTTTGCTGGTTTTTTACGATCGCTAACTTTTGCTGCTGATAAATGGGTTGTGTTTTTGGCTATTGTGGTAAGCTAATATAATGCTACGCAGGACACGCTAGATAAACTAGTAATATCATCAACCATGTGTAGTTAACTAGTGATTATGATTGAATGATTGTTTTTTTATAAGATAAGTTTAAGCTACTTACCTTGGCTTCTACTGCATTCGCTTAACAGGCAGGCTCCTCGTAGAGTGCAATGTAATCAGGTGGTTAGAGCGTTGGACTAGTTAACTGTAAGGTTGCAAGATTGAATCCCCCGAGCTGACAAGGTAAAAAGCTGTCGTTCTGCCCCTGAACGAGGCAGTTAACCCACCGTTCATAGGCCGTCATTGAAAATAAGAATGTGTTAATGCAATCGCCGTGTTAGAATTCTAAAAATAACTTTAGTACGACATACAGCTTACGTTATAGCGAGACAGCGCCCAAAATCTGGGCGGAAAGTAATAGTAAACATTTGACAGAAATACGAAATAACATCATAAATGGGTCCTACTTTTGGTGAGCTTCCATCAGAATCTTGTACAAGTGGTCCTTTGTCCAGAATAATCGTTGTTTGGATTTAGAATGTCCTCTTCGTCTGTTGAATTAGCAACCAAAACTAGCGTTGTGGCGCAAAGCTGTCCATCGTCACCAAACGCAGAGAACGGAACACGCCAAAACTCCCGAAAAAATTTCAATAATCTGATAAAACTATATTGAAAAAACATACTTTACGATGATATTATCACATTTATCAAATAAAATCAAAGCCGGAGATATTAGACGTCTATAACGAAAGCTTTTCAGAAGCAAATGCTGAAGTCCTTTCCGCGTCTTCCTGAACAAAGGAAATTGGGGTCATGTCATTCCAAGACCTCTTTTGACCATAGATATACCTACACTCCCCATTTTACCTCCCCATAGAGTACGAGGCCGTTTAAATTGGGCACAATTTTTCCCCAAAGTGAAAATAGCGCCCTCTATCCTCAACAGGTTAACTTCATATGGCTGCAATCCCGCTACCGGGATCGATATGACAACAGCCAGTGAAAGTGCAGGGCGCCAAATTCAAACAACAGAAATCTCATAATTAAAATTCCTCAAACATACATGTGTCTTATGTTTTAATCCCACCAAAGTGTCCGATTTTCAAATATGCTTTTCAGCGAAAGCACTACAAACGATTATGTTAGGTCACCACCAAACCACAATAAGCACAGCCATTTTCCCAGCGAAATATAGCAGTCACAAAAAGCAGAAATAGAGAAAATTAATCACTAACCTTTGATTATCGTCATCGGATGGCACTCATAGGACTTCATGTTACACAATACATGCATGTTTTGTTTGATAAAGTTCATATTTATATTAAAAAATCTGAGTTTACATTGGCGTGTTACATTCACTAGTTCCAAAAACATCAAGTGATTTTGCATAGCCACATCGTTTCAACAGAAATACTCATCATAAATGTAGATGATTAATACAAGTTATACACATGGAATTATAGATATACCTCTCCTTAATGCAACCGCTGTGTCAGATTTCTAAAACATTACGGAAAAAGCAACCCATGCAATAATCTGAGACGGCGCTCACAAATATAATAAAATTAGCCGCCATTTTGGAGTCAACAGAAACCAGAAAATACATGATAAATGTTTCCTTACCTTTGATGAACTTCATCAGGATGCAGTCCTAGGAATCCCAGGTCCACAATAAATGCTTGATTTGTTTGATAATGTCCGTTATTTATGTCCAATTAGCTACTTTGGTTAGCACGTTTGGTAAACAATTCCAAAGTCACAGAGCGTGTCCACTATAACGTGACGAAAGGTCCAAAAGTTCCGTAACAGTCAGTAGAAACATGTCAAACGATGTACTGAATCAATCTTTAGAATGTTGTTAACATACATCTTGAATAACGTTCCAACCGGAGAATTAGATTGACGTCAGATGAGTGGTGGAACGGAGGTCCTCCTCATGTGAACGCATGAGTGATGGTGAAAGCATGGTGAAAGCATGGTCAGCTCGTGGCAGTGGTGACTAATTCCTGTCTCCTTCACATTAGAGTCATCAGACAAAGTTCTATTGACTGTTGACATCTAGTGGAAGCCGTAGGAAGTGAAAACTCATCCATATCTCGCTGTAATTTCAATGAGAGCTTGGTTGAATATCTGCCACCCCCTGAAAAAATCCAAACAGGACGTGGAACTTCTCAGGTTTTTGCCTGCCATATGAGTTCTGTTATACTCACAGACATAATGTCACGTTCCTGACCTGTTTTCTCTTGTTTTTGTATGTGTTTAGTTGGTCAGGGCGTGAGTTGGGGTGGGCATTCTATGTTATGTGTTTCTATGTTTAGGTTCATTGTCTGTTAGCCTTATATGGTTCTCAATCAGGGACAGGTGTTATTCATTTCCTCTGATTGAGAATCATATATAGGTAGGCTGTTTCACACTGTTTGTTTGTGGGTGATTGTCTTCCGTGTCTGTATGTTTACCACACGGGACTGTTTCGTTTGTCGTTCGTGTATGTAGTCTGTTCCTGTTCGTGCGTTCTTCGTTTATGGTAGTTCTCAAGTCCAGGTCTGTCTACATCGTTTATTTGTTTTGTAGTTTGTTAAAGTGTTTTCGTGTTACATCTTTACTTTAATAAATATCGTTATGTCCACATTCACCGCTGCATTTTGGTCCGACCCTTACTCCTCCTCTTCATCCGAGGAGGAGGAATTAGACGATCGTTACAGAACCACCCACCTCACAAGGATCAAGCAGCGTGAGAGGAACCAGCAACAGCGGCCAAAAAAACAGGACTCGTGGACTTGGGAGGAGATTCTGGACGGAAAGGGACCCTGGGCTCAGACAGGGGAATATCGCCGCTCTTTTGAAGAGAGGGAGGCAGCTAAAGCCCAGGAGCGGTGGTATGAGGAGGCAGCAAGGAGACGTGGCTGGAAACCCGAAAGGAAACCCCAAAAATTTCTTGGGGGGGTGGCTAAAAGGGAGTGTGGCGAAGTCAGGTAGGAGACCTGCGCCTACTCCCTGTACTTACCGTGGAGAGCGAGAGTACGGGCAGACACCATGATGTCTCCTGTACGTGTTCAGAGCCCGGTGCGGTACATACTAGCTCCTCGTATCGGCCGGGCCAGATTGAGGATTGAGCCGGATGTCATGAAGCCGACCCAATGCATCTGGCCACCAGTGCGTCTCCTCGGGCCGGCTTACATGGCACCAGCCTTACGCATGGTGTCCCCGGTTCGCCTACATAGCCCGGTGCGGGTTATTCCACCTCCCCGCACTGGTCGGGCGACGGGGAGCATACAACCAGGTAAGGTTGGGCAGGCTCAATGCTCAAKGGWGCCAKKACGCCTGCACGGTCCGGTATTTCCGRCGCCACCTCCCCGCCCCAGCCCAGTACCACCAGTGCCTACACCACGCACCAGGCTTCCTGTGCGTCTTCAGAGCCCTGTTCCTCCTCCACGCACTAGCCCTGTGGTGCGTGTCTCCAGCCCATTACCACCAGTGCCTACACCACGCACCAAGCCTCCTGTGCGTCTCCAGAGTCYTGTACGCACTGTTCCTTCTCCCCGTACTCGCCCTGATGTGCGTGCCCTCAGCCCGGTACCACCAGTGCCGGTACCACGCACCAGGCCTATAGTACGCCTTGAGAGTTCAGTGTGCCCTGTTGCTGTTCCCCGCACTAGCCTGATGGTGCGTGTCCTTCGCCCGGTACCTCCAGTTCCGGTACCACGCACCAGGCCTACAGTGCGCCTCAGCCGGCCAGAGTTCTGGCCGTCTTGCCCAGCGCCATCTGAGCCATCCGTCTGCCAGCGCCATCTGAGCCATCCGTCTGCCCAGCGCCATCTGACCATCCGTCTGCCCAGCACCATCTGAGCCATCCGTCTGCCCCGAGCCATCTGAGCCATCCGTCTGTCCCGAGCCATTAGAGCCATCCGTCTGTCCCGAGCCATTAGAGCCGCCCGTCTGTCCCGAGCCGTCAGAGCCGCCAGTCAGTCAGGAGCCGCTAGAGCCGCCAGTCAGCCAGGATCCGCCAGAGCCGCCAGTCAGCCTGGACCTGCCAGAGCCGCCAATCAGCCAGGATTTGCCAGAGCCGCCAGTCAGCCAGATCCGCCAGAGCCGCCAGTCAGCCAGGATCCGCCAGAGCCGCCAGCGAGCCAGGATCCGCCAGAGCCGTCAGCGAGCCATGAGCAGCCAGAAAGCCGCTCAGCCGAGCCATGAGCAGCCAGAGCCGTCAGCGAGCCATTGAGCAGCCAGAGCCGTCAGCGAGCCATGAGCAGCCAGATCCGTCAGCCAGTCCGGAGCTGCCGTCCCTCAGTCCGGAGCTGCCGTCCCTCAGTCCGGAGCTGCCGTCCCTCAGTCCGGAGCTGTCGTCCCTCAGTCCGGAGCTGCCCCTTATCCCGGTGCTGCCCTTTATCCCGGTGCTGCCCCTTATCCCGGTGCTGCCCCTTATCCCGCTGATGCCCCTTAATTTAGGTGGGTGTATTTGGAGGGTGGTCATTGGGAGGGGGCTACAAAAGCGGGGATTGACTATGGTGGGGTGGGGACCACGCCCAGAGCCTGAGCCGCCACCGTGGACAGATGCCCACCCAGACCCTCCCCTAGACTTTATGCTGGTGCGTCCGGAGTGCACACCTTGAGGGGGGGGTTATGTCACGTTCCTGACCTGTTTTCTCTTGTTTTTGTATGTGTTTAGTTGGTCAGGGCGTGAGTTGGGGTGGGCATTCTATGTTACGTGTTTCTATGTTTAGGTTCATTGTTTGTTAGCCTTATATGGTTCTCAATCAGGGACAGGTGTTATTCATTTCCTCTGATTGAGAATCATATATAGGTAGGCTGTTTCACTCTGTTTGTTTGTGGGTGGTTGTCTTCCGTGTCTGTATGTATGTTCGTACCACACGGGACTGTAGCGTTTGTTTGTAGTCTGTACCTGTTCGTGCGTTCTTCGTGTATTTGTAAGTTCTCATGTTTTAGGTCAGTCTACGTCGTTTGTTATTTTGTATCAATTCAAGTGTTCTTCGTGTTTCGTCTATCATTTAAATAAATCAGTATGTCATATAACAACGCTGCGCTTTGGTCCAATCCCTACTCCTCCTCTTCAGACGAAGAGGAGGAAAGCATCCGTTACACATAATTCAAACAGTTTTTTAGAAACTTCAGTGTGTTTTAGAGTTAACTGACTTGCCTAGTTAAATAAAGGTATAAAAAAATATTTAAAAAATCTGCCAAATCGGTGTCCAAAAATACCGATTTCCGATTGTTATGAAAACTTGAAATGTATGTAACCTAACCCAAGTTATGACATTACCAACCAGAATGTTCACTAATAGGTCTGGTATTGCATTATCAATCATATTTTTACTAACATGGCTGAACATTGTTCTAAAGCTGTATCAGTGGCACTAGGTTACAGTGATCATAACTTGGTTGCACTCACTAGGAAAACTAAAATACCAAAGGCTGACCCTAAAATAATCTACCGCAAGTCCTACAGAGGGTTCAATCAGGACTCATTTGTGGATGAGATTAAGAATGCGCAATGGTTAGAACTGTAAGTAAGGATGATCCAGAAATGTCACTAAGTTTGTTTATGAAATTATTTATAAGTATAGCTGATAAGCATGCCCCTTTAAGAAAATGCACTGTGAGGTCAAATGGTGCCCCGTGGATTGACGATGAGCTGAGAAATGTAATGATTCAACGTTATGATGCCAAAAAAGTAGCCGATAAATCTGTTACTTTGTTTGATAAACAAAGTTATTGTAAATTAAGAAATCTTGTGACCAAGCTGAAAGAAGGGAATCTATCAGCACAAAACTGATGAAGTAAAGGGTGATGGGGAAAAATCTGTGGAGAACGTGGAACACTTATGGGTAGGAATTCAAACATGTCTGCCTCTTTTGTTGAATCAGAGGGTATATTTATTACAAAACCACATGACATCGCAAACTACTTTAATGAATATTTTACAGGCAAAGTGACAAGTTGAGGAATGCTATGATTCCAACTGATGGCTCCATGTCATATACCCTTATAAAATATTGTATCATGAAGGAGAGGCAATGCAGGTTCAAATTTCATCAAGTAGAAAAGGAAGAGGTAGAAAGGATGCTGTTGTCTCTTTCGGATGGCAAGTCGTTTGGTACAGATAATCTAGACGACAAATTGCTTAGAGTTACAGCTAACCAAAAAGTCAGCTTATTCCTCTACCTAAGGATAAAAAATCTGCATTCACTGGTCCTAATAGTCGTCCTATAAGCAGTGAACTAAGAATGGTGTCTGAGTGGGTTGATATGAACAAATAGGTGTTGAACATTTATATAACGAAATGTATTGTATTTGGTTCAAGATATATGCTTGCTGATGACCCCCACTTGAATTTGTAGATGAATAGAATACATGTAGAGCAAGTGAAAAAACAAAACTACTAGGCGTCATGTTGGACGCAGCTTTAGCATGGTCAGAACACATAGATAATATAGTTATTAAGATGGGTAAGGGAATTGCTGTTCCAAGAAAATGTTCAGAGTATGTAACATCTAGCACTCTGAATCAGGTGATTCAATCCCTGGTCCTATCACACTTAGAGTACGGTCTGGTTATATGGTCATCTGCAGCAAAGAAAGATATAAAATAGCTCAAAATGGCTCAAAACAGGACTGCCAGATTATCTCTTCATTGCTTTAACTGAATAAATATTATTAAAATGCATCAGAATCTCTCATTGCTTCACGTTAAACACAAATTACTATATAGTCTTCTGATTTTCTTTAGGAATGTTATATTTTTCAGTCCAACTAGTACATACTAGCAAAATGCTGAAACAACTCAAGCCAAGTACAAATCACCTGAAATTTACAGTTTTATATAGAGCTATAGCTGAATGGAACTTTTTACCAATCCATGTCTCAGGCAAAAAGTAAAACCACCAAGAAAAAAAATAAATAACATCTAATGTGATAGACCGTATGACTGGACAGCAAATAGAAAGTATCACCTGAATGTTAAATGTGTTTCCTGTCAGGTATTTTAATTATCTGTATTGTCTACTTGTTGAATGTTTGAAGTCTTGATTGTAGTTGTTTCTAATGTCTTGTTAATTGGTGTTGGACCACAGGAAGATTAGCTAGCCTTATGGTGTTAGCTAATGGGGATCCTAATAAAATATATATTTTTAATTACCTGAGGGAGGTGTGGAAGGAGATGGGTCTGCCCGAAAGTCCTACCTTCACTGACCTGAGGACCTCCATTGACCTCATCCCGTCAGTCGCGGATGCCTGGTCATTCTTTAAAAGTTCTCACCATCTTAAATAAGCGTAGAACTAAGAACACATATAGCCCTTGGTTCACTCCAGACCTGACTGCCCTTGACCAGCACAAAAACATCCTGTGGTGGACTGCAATAGCATCGCATAGTCCCCGCGATATGCAACTGTTCAGGGAAGTAAGGAACCAATAGGCTCTATGGGGGTACCACAGGGTTCAATTCTCGGGCCGACTCTTTTCTCTGTATATATCAACGATGTCGCTCTTGCTGCGGGTGTTTCCCTGATCCACCTCTACGCAGACGACACCATTCTGTATACATCTGGCCCTTCTTTGGACACTGTTAATAACTTCTTGACGCTACGGATCCCGTTACCGGGATCATTTATCAACAACTACCGCTAAACTGCAGAGCGGCAAATTCAAAAAAATAACAATTTTTTTTTATAATCATGAAATCACAAGTGAAATATACCAAAACACAGCGTAGCTTGTTGTTAATCCACCTATCGTGTCAGATTTTGAAAATATGCTTTACAGCGAAAGCAATCCAAGCGTTTGTGAGTGTATCAATCACTGCTAAAACAGCTAGCCTTAAATTAGCTTGGTCACGAAAGTCAGAAAAGCAATAAAATTAATCGCTTACCTTTGATAATCTTCGGATGTTTGCACTCACGAGACTCCCAGTTACACAATAAAGGTTATTTTTGTTCGACAAAGATTAGTTTTATAACCAAAAACCGCCATTTGGTTTGCGCGTTATGTTCAGAAAACCACAAGCTCGTTCCGGTCCTGAAGGGCAGACGAAAATTCCAAAAAGTATCCGTAATGTTCGTAGAAACATGTCAAAGGTTTTTTATAATCAATCCTCAGGTTGTTTTTAACATACATAATCGATCATATTTCAACCGGACGGTAAAATCTTCAATACTACAGAGAAAGAAAATGTCAAGCCACATCTCTCCTGCGCAGGAACTAATCAAAGGACACCTGACGCGTTTTGATAAATCTCGCTCATTTTTCAAAATAAAAGCTTGAAACTATGTCTAAAGCCTGGTCACAGCCTGAGGAAGCATTTGGAAAATGAATCTGGTTGTAACCCCTTTAAATGGAGGAGGGGCAAGCAATGGAACAGGGATAAATACAAAAAATGCTCTTCCGGATTGGAGTTCCTCAGGTTTTCGCCTGCAAAATCAGTTCTGTTATACTCACAGACAATATTTTGACAGTTTTGGAAACTGTAGAGTTTTCTATCCTAATCTGTCAATTATATGCATATTCTAATATCTGAGCCTGAGAAATAGTCTGTTTACCTTGGGAATGTTACTTTTCCAAATATAAAAATTCTGCCCCCTAGCTGAAAGAGGTTAACTAACCTCCAAACAAGCTTCAATGCCATACAACACTCCTTCCGTGGCCTCCAACTGCTCTTAAACGTTAGTAAAACCAAATGCATGCTTTTCAACCGTTTGCTGCCTGCCCGACTAGCATCACTACTCTGGACGGTTCTGACCTAGAATATATGGACAACTACAAATACCTAGGTGTCTGGCTAGACTGTAAACTCTCCTTCCAGACTCATATCAAACATCTCCAATCCAAAATCAAATCTAGAATCGGCTTTCTATTTCACAACAAAGCCTCTTTTCACTCATGCCGCCAAACTTATCCTAGTAAAACTGACTATCCTACCGATCCTCGACTTCGGAGATGTCATCTACAAAATAGCTTCCAATACTCTACTCAGCAAACTGGATGCAGTCTATCACAGTGCCATCCGTTTTGTTACCAAAGCCCCTTATACCACCCACCACTGCGACCTGTATGCCCTAGTCGGCTGGCCCTCGCTACATATTCGTCGCCAGACACACTGGCTCCAGGTCATAAGTCTATGCTAGGTAAAGCTCCGCCTTATCTCAGCTCACTGGTCACGATAACAACACCAACCCATAGCATGCGCTCCAGCAGGTATATCTCACTGGTCATCACCAAAGCCATCACCTCCTTTGGCTGCCTTTCCTTCCAGTTCTCTGCTGCCAGTGTCGAACTAATTGCAAAAATCGCTGAAGCTGGAGACTTACATTTCCCTCACTAACTTTAAACATCAGCTATCTGAGCAGCTAACCGATCGCTGCAGCTGTACATAGCCCACCCAATCTACCTACCTCATCCCCATATTGTTTTTATTTACTTTTCTGCTCTTTTGCACACCAGTATCACTACTTGCACATCATCATCTGCTCATCTATCACTCCAGTGTTAATCTGCTAAATTGTAATTACTTCGCTACTATGGCCAATTGCCTATCCTATGGCCTTACCTCCTCACACCATTTGCACACACTGTATATAGACATTTTTTTGTCTATTGTGTTATTGACTGTACACTTGTTTATTCCATGTGTAACTCTGTTGTTTGTGTCGCACTGCTTTGCTTTCTTGGCCAGGTCGCAGTTGTAAATGAGAACTTGTTCTCAATTAGCTTACCTGGTTAAATAAAGGTGAAATATATATATTTTTAAATAAATGTCACTTATGTAGGTCAGATTAGATAGTAATCAAATGATTGTAAGATCCTATTCCACTGTTGTCTGAAGTAATATCAATAATATCATATCGGTGTGTGTGTGTGTCAGTCTTACAGGTAAAAAACATGCTCCCGAAGATTGACAGGGAAAGGTTGGCCAACTTCATGTGCCACGAGTCTGGCACGTCCGCCGGGGACTCACAGGAGGAGGACGAAGATGAGGAAAAGACGACCAGTAACCTCTAGTAAGATTAGCTATTCCGACAGGACACATTCGATTAGCAAAATGTACTTGTACACTATAACAGTCAAGTGTGCATTTTGAGATGTATCTAATGTCGTGTTTGCTCTGTCAGAAGACACCCTCCAAGGTGACCAAGCCGCAGGTAGAGCAGGAATTTACCCCAAAGAGGAAGCATTGGGCTCCTCCCCGCACCAGCCTGCCAAAGACAGTTTGACCCAACCCAGCCAGGTGTAATACAAGGAGGGGTTGGGGAGGCCAACCTGCTAGAGGGCCCCTCCCCTTACCTCCCCATACCATCCTGTATGGGGAGAGATTATTCGACATTCCCCTAATTGGTATCATGCAGGGAGGGGTTGGACTAGCCCTTACCTCCCTACCTTACCTTAACCAGCCAAGCTAAGGATGTACTCCCTCCGAACCATCTGACACCTTCCTTACGCCTTAGTGTTTTAGGGGGAACTCCTTACGGAGCTCCACCTTGGATGTTTTATTGTATATATTTTTTAAAACTAAAAAATAATAAAACAAATGTAGGCCCTCCGACCAACCGTGGCCCTTGTCCTTCATGGGACCTGTAACTCTCAGGATCCCATCAAATTTATGTAGGCCCACCGACCAACCGTGGCCAATCTCCTTCATGAAATCTGTAACCCTCAGGTTCCCTCTAACTTAATTCCCTTATATTCCTACGGCTAAGAACCTGCCGCTTTCAGGTATCTTCTGGCCTTACTAGGAACCTGCTCACTCAGGATTCCTTTAACTTCTCCCTTATAACATAACCAATGAGCAACAGCTCTAAACTTTTCGCCCTCCAGCTAACTTTGGCCCTTTACCAGCCTATCCACTCTCCCAGCCCAGACTGGGGCCCCACAGTAATTCTTAGGGTAAGATGACACTGAGCCCAGTAATCACCTTCTGCAATACCCTCTCACATGTGGGCTTAGTTGCACAAGACAACCTAGCCCATTTCTTGGCACTTTCTCCCAACCGAAGTTAGGGGTTCGTTCAATACACCATGACTCGACATTGCCGCCACCTCCCCAGCAAGCTACGGAGGTACTTCAACCGTCATGATGCTCCATAGACCAAGGCCCATTGGATCTCCTAGCCAAAGCCAGGGCAGCATTCGAACGTGAGGATCTGGGAATCTCCTGATCGGAATCAGGGCAGCGTTTAGGGGATGATAGTGAAGGTGCCCCCACTGGCGGCAGGCACCCTCGATAGTCGCTTACCGAGCCTAAGGATGGGTATCTTCGCTCTCACCATCCGAGTCCACCACCTCCCCATTTGTTCTGAAGAAGTCCCTGAGGACATCCAAGGAGTACAGAAGAGCCCTTCTGCTGAACAGTTTGGCCAGTTGTTTCCTCCTACCACAACTCACCCCTAAAGCGCGTAGCAATCCGCTATTGCCGGTTGGCCACTTGCCTCGAGCTCCCAGTGGAAAGCCAAACACCTTTACTTTCCTCACTTCCAGGGCAGTCATAACGTACGTAGTAATCGAGGTGACCCGAGCGACTTTCTCAGCAGCCGCGACCATGAGTGTATCAAAGGCCATCTCTTACCGCACAGTAACATCCACCACCAAAGCGTTACCATTTTTCACGAACACCAGGTCTGAGTGCCGCAATGCCCCGGCACGGATTTCGCAGCACATTTCTCTGATGTTCCATCTGGTGCTTTCGGCTTCACTTGCCACCAGATCACACAGTTTGTGATGTCGCTTGATGCGACTATCCTTCACTGCAGGACACTGTCCGAGAATGTGCAAGAAAGATTCCGTTTCTGATAGACAGTGGCGGCAGACTTTCGGTAAGTCTTTACCAGCCCCTAAAAGACGCCTCATGAGTTGGATATACATTTTCCCTCAGCTGGAGACCAGCAATATAGTGGAGTTGTTTGAATCCCACCGTTGCTGGATTTGCCAACCAGTGATTGCTGTTTCTGTCTCTACGAAAGGCCTGTACTCCAATTCCTTGCGATGTCAGGTTCTGCCATCTTAGGAACTCTACTTGCCTCCAGTCTGGTGTGAGGAGGTCGACCGATTATGATTTTTCAACGCCGATACCGATTATTGGAGGACAAAAAAAGCCGATACCGATTAATTGGCCGATAAAAAAAAATAAAAAAAATAAAATAAATAATTATAAAAAAATTCTAAAATAGAAATAAAAAATAAATAAATAAATATATATATCATACACACACACACATTTTTGTAATAATGACAATTGCAACAATACTGAATGAACAATGAACACTTATTTTAACTTAATATAATACATAAATAAAATCAATTTAGTCTCAAATAACATGAGAACATATGTTGAAACGAACCACCAGCTTTCATGGGTCTTCAATATTCTCAGTTAAGAAGTTTTAGGTTGTAGTGCAGAAAACAGAGCTTGTCTGCATGGTCCCCTGTCAGTCTGCTCCTCCACGAAACACATACCTTATTTGAAGTAGATCAAGACATTCTCTGTGGAAGACATGAACGGTAAAATAACAAAGGAACCCCTTTCAAGTTCAGCTGCAAGTTATCCTCTTGAGAATACAGGGGGTGCTATTTTCGCATTAGCATAATTTGCTCTACAGATTAAACTGCCTCTTATTCAATTATTGCTCTTACTATATGCATATGAATCATACCATTGGAAAGAAAACAATCCCTAGTTTCTAAATCCGTTTCAATTTTGTCTCTGAGTGATACAGAAGTCATTCAACAGCACTTTCCATGACCAAGAACATAAAATCAAGATGTTTATGCTGGCTTCAAAGCTCTGCCTATATATGGTCGTGCCTCCTATGACCCGAAACACAACTCACTGGCCTTCCTCTGGGTGTCTAGAGGCTGTCTCTTATACACATCTAGATGTGTATAAGAGACAGCCTCTAGTAAGATTAGCTATTCCGACAGGACACATTCGATTAGCAAAATGTACTTATCCACTATAACAGTCAAGTGTGCATTTTGAGATATATCTAAAGTCTTGTTTTTGCTCTGTCAGAAGACACCCTCCAAGGTGACCAATCCTCAGGCTGTCTCTTATACACATCTAGATGTGTATAAGAGACAGATGTTATATCATATCTGTTGTGCATGTGATCTTGCCGTGGGCGCCCAGCCGAATCTGCCTGGTATAGCTATGCTAATTTAGTGCTACATTTTGTTTTCGTTATAAAACATTTTATGAATCTGAAATATTGTTTGGATTCACCAGATGTTGGGCTTTCAATATCTGTACGCTGTGTATTTTTCTGAAATGTTTTAAAATGAGTAATTAGTTATATGACGTTGGTCTCTGTAATTGTTCTGGCTTGGTCGGCACCTTTTCAGATTGCAGCTGCAATGTAGAACTGTGATTTATACCTGAAAAATGCACATTTAAAAAAAAAAACTATGGTATACCATAAATATGTTATCAGACTGTCATCTTATGAATTTGTTTCTTGGTTAGTGGCTATATATATTTTTATTTAGTCGAATTAGTGATAGCTACTGACGCAGGGAAAAACTGTTGGGAGTGAAAAAATCCTCTCCTTTGCTAACGTGGTTAGCTAATAGATTTACATATTGTGTCTTCCCTGTAAAACATTTTAAAAATCTGAAATGGTGGCTTTATTCACAAGACCTGTATCTTTCATCTGGTGTCTTGGACTTGTGATTTAATGATATTTAGATGCTACAAGTTACTTGTGACGCTATGCTAGCTATGCTAATCAGTGGGGGGTGGGGGGGGGGGGTGCTACCGGATCAGGGTTGGTGACTCGTGAGAAGTTAATACAGGAATTATAACGTGTCGACTATTTCTCTCTAAACCATATACATTTGACTAATCCGGAAACTATCACCTCGAAAACAAAACGTTTATTCCGTTCCGTATTTTATCTAACGGGTGGCATCCATGAGTCTAAATATTCCTGTTACATTGCACAACCTTCAATGTTATGTCATAATTAAGTAAAATTCTGGCAAATTAGTTCGCAAAGAGCCAGGCGGCCCAAACTGTTGCATATACCCTGACTCTGCGTGCAATGAACGCAAGAGAAATGACACAATTTCAACTGGTTAATATGCCTGCTAACCTGGATTTTTTTTTTAGCTAAATATGCAGGTTTAAAAATATATACTTGTGTATTGATTTTAAGAAAGGCATTGATGTTTATGGTTAAGTACACATTGGAGCAATGACAGTCATTGATTGATTTTTATAAGATAAGTTTAATGCTAGCTAGCAACTTACCTTAGCTTACTGCATTTGCTAACAGGCAGGCTCCTCGTGGAGTGCAATGTAATCAGGTGTTAGAGCATTGGACTAGTTAACTGTAAGGTTGCAAGATTGGATCCCCCGAGCTGACAAGGTTAAAAATCTGTCGTTCTGCCCCTGAACGAGGCAGAACGTTCATAGGCCGTCATTGAAAATAAGAATGTGTTCTTAACTGACTTGCCTAGTTAAATAAAGATTAAATAAAGGTGTCAAAAAAATATACAAATAAATAATTGGCAAATCAGCACCCAAAAATACCGATTCCCGATTGTTATGAAAACTTGAAATCGGCCCTAATTAATCGGCCATTCTGATTAATCGGTCGACCTCTAGTCTGTACTCCCGACAGCTCCCTCTACCAGCACCTCAAGGGGAGGCAAATTTGCCTCATCCCCACCTGCTCTCAGCCACATCCCGAGGTACTCCTTCGTTTCCACTGTCCTGCGGGTAACTAACCGCATAATGGCATCCTCAGAATGCGACAAATGGTAGACCCTTCTGGCTTGGATAGATGGGATTTGATAAGCCATCATTACTATGCCCAGCCCCCCATCCTGGCATCTCGAGTAAAGCAGCCCGTCACAGGTACACAGCGGAAGGTGAAGCCACACTTTCACCGCTTTCCTGATCATCCCATCGAGTACATTCAGGACTTTTGGCCACAGCCCGCCATGATCCGCCTGATATACCATCTTCGGAATTGCGTAGACATTCAACATCCTCACCTTCTGTGAAGGCTTCAGCGGTGACCACCCAATCAATCTAGTCCAGTTACAGAGTCGTTCGACAGGTTCTGGCTCCATAATGCCATACCACGGACTCACCCTCAAGCCCAGGTATGCAACCGACTCCTCTGGCCTGACCATGTGTAGCTCTTCGCCACCCATTACCCAGGGCTTACAGAGGTTGATCGAACATTTTGAATCAGAAAACCGTGGAGCTTTCTGTGCTGAATTCTCAGCCCAGTCAGTTGGCAAAATTCTTCCAGAATCAGGATATTGTGCCCTCGCAAGAACTGCTCACCAAGACTAGATCATCAGCAAAGGCCAAGGTTGTGATCTGACGATCGTCCAGTTTGTACCCCAAGCCGTAGCGTTCGAGGGTGTCAATCATTGGGTCCAGGGCCAGATTGAACAACAGTGTAGACATTGGATCTCCCTGTTTAACCCGTACCCTCACGTCAATGGGAGGGGACAGCTCCCCGTTGACTGTTATCACGGTTGTTACATCGGTGTACGAGTCACCTACGATTCCAACAATATGTTCATCAAGTCCTCTCTGCCTGAGTACCTCCCAAGATGTGCAAATTACTAACCGAGTCAAGTGCACGTACAAAATCAACCAACACCAAAACATCTCACCCCTCGTCCTACTCCAAGATAATCACATTTTCTGAACATCCAGGTGAGGAAACAAATCCTCTCTGACGTGGGTTGATGGGACACGCCCTCGCCAGCCTGTGTCAGAATGCGAGAGTATAGCTTCCACCCAGACACCTGGGTGAGTAAAATCGGGTCATCGGTCTTGGGTATCGAAGACCTCTTAAAGGGACCAGGCAGGGTACCCGAAGTCAACCATATGGAAAAGGTATCGGCCAGTTTCGCACCAGAGGGATCCCATCTGGCCCAGCTGCTGTACCGTTTTTGATTGCCCTAAGGTTCTCACACACTTCGACCGCTGAGATAAGCGATCGGAACTCACCGCTATCCGCATCCCTTGAGTCGAACTGACCAAGTCCATAATATTTTTCTGTCAACTCCCACAGACTCTTGAATTCCAACGCAACCTCAAGTGGTGGAGAGACAGCCGCCACGCTTTATTTGCCATCCAGAATATATTTCCCAACTCTGGATTGATAGTTGTGAAACGGCTCCTGTACTCTCCCGTATTCAGTTAGCTTTCCAACCTTTTTCCTTCACTTGGCAATTTGGTCTTGCGTTCCTTCAATCTCCCTCCCAACAACCGCTGCAGGTCAAGGGCGGACGAAATGAGCAAGGCTGAATCTTGCTCCGCCCCCCTTCTCAACACCCCCTTTGGTAGCATCCCCATTTTTTGTTTTCCGCTGAGAATTCCACGGAGACTAGTTTGTGGTGTTGGTGGTGTTCCCGGCTTGGACAGCATCCGGACAAAATTCTTTAAATCAGTTGCTTCCTTGAGTATGTCACTCTGTATCCTTCCACGTCTGTTTGTCTTATCTGCCTCACCCGTTCTGATGTTTTACCAGTGTCCAGGTTGTCTGCAACATACCTGTTTATATGCTTGTCCCCAGCCCGCTCATTACTCAGGCGAGCCAACTCTCTTTTCTCCACTCATCTCATCCTCCTCAAACCTTTTCCCCTTTACAGTTGCTGTCCCCTCCCCCTCCTTCTCTTGGCAATAAAGAGCAATGTGTTTGTCTTTTGTGCTGCGTAAGTTCCCCAGCCGTTGTAAACTTTTTCGGACAACGTCCACAAACATAATCACTGTCCTATTCCACCCGGGTCTCTACCATTCCTTTGCAGTTAGGGATATGGCAGGAGATGGAGTGGCTATTTTCGCTGGACTTCCCGCACACTCGACACAAATATCACTGAGACCGCCGGGTGCACCACCGCATAGTGCTTCACCGCCTCCCCAACGGCTCCAAGTGATATTACACATCATCCACAGCTCAAATCACAGTCGGGTAGTGATACCAGAAGGGTACTTTGTGAAGCCATTCCCTTCGAGCAGCTGGCTGGGGTACGCATATTCCTCCCTTCTCTCGAAGCATAAACTGGCTGTGGTGGCAACACGACATCACTACCCCATCCCACGATGCTAGGGTAGGTGTCTTTTGCCCGCGTCCTCCCTCGCTTCCGGGGCATCTGGAGGATCTGGGTCCGAGGCCTGAGACATACCCTGGAAGGATACGTTTTCGCTAGTTACTTTATTGCGAGGAGGAGAGCCTTTCAGTCATTTTCACCCCATGGTCAGGAACTCCGAGACCTTCTTCTCTTTAAGCAAAGCTTATTTTTCCACTGAAATTTAGCTTTTCGCGTCTCATTTCGCAACTCGATTCTCTCATTTCGCATATCCAGGCTTTACTGATCGCACTCATGCCCCAGGCGTAGTATGTGTGGGTCCACGGTTGGTAACCCAGTCTAGACACTCTGGGTGGAGAAACGCATCAAAGACATTTCCCTGGCTAGGATTCGGCAAAGTAGTCACTTGTACCCCGTAAATCTCTTTAATTCTCTCATACCCTTCCCACGTTCACTCATCCGGGTTCCTTAAGCCGTATGTACTTAGACTTGCATGACTTAATCTTTGAGACAAGCATATGCTACTGGCAGGATCACCCGGGTAGCCCCTCACAACATAGAGGTTGTACCTGGACTCACTAAGCGGAGGGGCTCCCTCGATAGAGGCGAATCCACATGGGGCGGGAGGAACCGTCCGTCCAAACACTGGCCAATGGCCAGCCGACAGGGGCCCTCCCAGGTGGATAACGAATGCCTGCCTGCCGACCTGAGGGAGGTGTGGAAGGAGATGGGTCTGCCCAAAAGTCCTACCTTCACTGACCTGCGGACCTACACTGTCACTCATGTAGGTCAGATTAGATAGGAATTAAATTATTGTAAGATCCTATTGCACTGTTGTCTGAAGTAATATCAAATCTTTGTGTGTGTCTTAGTCTAATAGGTAAAAAACATGCTCCCGAAGATTGACAGGGAAAGGGTGGCCAACTTCATGTGCCATGACATCCAGACGGCAGATACATTTTATGCTATCAATTTAAATCCGTCTCAAGCCAGTGAAACCAGGGCACTCTTCGAGGCTGCACTGAAGGGAGAAGATACCACAGTCGTTGCAGAGAACCACTTCAAGAAAAAGAAAGCGGAAGGTGAGAGAGGATGCCTCCCTCTCCGAGGGGAGCACCACCCCTGAAGAGACCAAGGTGGTGTACCAGGAGTCTGGCACGTCTGCCAGGGACTCACAGGAGGAGGACAAAGATGAGGAAAAGACGGCCAAACAACCTCCAGTAAGATTAGCTATTCCGACAGGACACATTCGATTAGCAAAATGTACTTATCCACTATAACAGTCAAGTGTGCATTTTGAGATATATCTAAAGTCTTGTTTTTGCTCTGTCAGAAGACACCCTCCAAGGTGACCAAGCCTCAGGTGGAGCAGGAACTTACCCCAAGGAGGAAGCAGACGATCCTCAGGCGCCCCATGCTAATCTCACCCCTCAAAGTGAAGAACAAGTCGCCCTACCACTCCCCCATTGTCACATTGCAAGGTATGCACCAACTGAATTCAAATAAAGTCAGACTCAAAAAAGCCATTGCCTCAAGGAGGATAAAGCTGCAGGAGAAGGTGCACAAGGAAAGAGGGGAGCCCTGATGCAGCTAGAATGAAGGGGAGCCGACCAACAAGACTTCCTCTTCCGAAGACTCTTAAGGACTGTCTCACATTTACACTGTTCTGATTTTGGCTTTATTGGCATGGGAATCATGTTAACATTGCCAAAGCAAGTGAAGTAGATAATAAACAATACAGTCCTGATGTTCAGGAAGCACACTTTGTACTAGAAACTGACAGACAGGCTGAAATCAACACTGAAAGGCAATCAAATGGCATCACCATAGTCTCCAGGCCGTGCCGCATTCAAGAAGATGCTCGCTTGGTCTGACCACACCGACCGTGCAAAAAAATAGGCCCAAAATGAAACCTGACCTAAATTTTAGGTGCTTTTGGGTGACAGCGGCAGAACCGTTAAGGCTAGAAGCATAATTCAAGCACAGGAACGTTCCTAAGGTCCTCCCAATCTGTGCAAGCCTAACCTTGACCGTATGGAATTAACCCTTAAAAACAGGGTGTTTTCTTCTAACAGTTTACATCTCTCCCCATAGGAATACATTGCCTGCTGCCCTAATTTCAACCTGAAGCCTATGTGGGTTATGAATGCCATATCAAACTGTCTTCAATGACAATCCATCAGGCCACTATGAGGATTACCTGTGTTGATTCTAAGCTTCCTTGAGCAACCGGAAGTGGTTAAATTCACCGTAAAAGTGGTTTGATTTTACCAACCTGTAGTTAGGTAAAAACACCGCATTCAACCCTCTGTAAATCAAATTGTGAAGGAGACATTTACATTTTTCTGTAAGAATATCTTCAAATCTGTTTACTTGAACTTTGGTTTAGCTTTTCCAGTAATAGTAGCCATATTGTAAGTTCAAAGTTAGCAAAACACACACTTTTCATAACTCTCCATATCTTTGTCCAAAAGGAAAAGGCTTGCAGCATTCTCCCGTAAAGCACAGCTCATTGGCTATCTAGCTGGCTTTGTTTGACCCCGATTGGTAAATATTTGACAAAGTTATTCAATCAAGTGAAGAATGCCTGCATCATCAGCACGCCATTAAGGCTTCGCTCTCTGACCAAATTTGGTGTCCTATTGTCACGATCGTCAATGGGAGAGAGAGAGGACCAAGGCGCGGCGTGTGCAAAATACATCTTCTCTTTATTTAGAAGACAGGAAAAACCACACGAACCAAACACTAGACACAAACTAACAAAATAACAAACTGACGACCGTGAAGCTATATCTACCAATAGCGCTGACACAAACACTACACATAGACACAGACAATTACCCACAAAAACCTAGTGCCTATGGTTGCCTTAAATATGGCTCCCAATCAGAGACAATTAATGACATCTGTCTCTGATTGAGAACCATTCAGGCAACCATAGACACAGCTAGACTTCTATACTAAACATAAACCCAACTACTCTAATAAACCCCCTAAACCTTACAACCACCCTAGACACTACAAAAAACACATACATTCCCCATGTCACACCCTGACCTAACTAAAATAATAAAGAAAACAAAGAATACTAAGGCCAGGGTGTGACACCTATAGGATATACTACACTCCTAATGATATATTTTTTATTTTACTAGGTAAGTCAGTTAAAGAACAAATTCTTATTTTCAATGACAGCCTAGGCCAAGAGTGTGCAAAGCTGTTATCAAGTTAAAGGGTGGCTACTTTGAAGAATCTAAAATATATATTGATTTGTATTACACTTTTCTGGTTACTACAATATCCGTAGTTGTTATATCAAAGTTGAGATTTTTTCACTATTATTCTACAATGTAGAAAAGAGTAAACATTTTTAGAAAAAAACTTTTAATGAAGAGGTGTGTCCTAACCTTTGACTGGTACTGTATGTATAGACTTATGCAAATGTATGTATCTGTCATTACCTCAGTATTTGATTAATGGTCTTTTTTCCAATAAAGTAGCATAATTACAGTACACTTTCGGGTAGTTGAGTCACAACATTGTCATATAGAATATCCTACATTTAAAATAATCTAGTTACACTACCGTTCAAAAGTTTGGGGTCACTTAGAAATGTCCTTGTTTTTGAAAGCAAAGCAAATTCCTTGTCCATTAAAATAACATCAAGTTGATCAGAAATACCGTGTAGACATTGATGTTGTAAATGACCATTGATTAATGACTTATTCTTTTTTTAATGGAATATCTACATAGGCGTACAGAGGCCCATTATCAGCAACCATCACTCCTGTGTTCCAATGGCATATTGTGTTAGCTAATCCAAGTTTATCATTTAAAAAGCTAATTGATCATTAGAAAACCCTTTTGCAATTATGTTAGCACAGCTGAAAACTGTTGTGCTGATTTCGTACAGCACTGTGTACTACTCCCTTCACAGAACAGCGCAAACTGTCTCTAACCAGAATAGAAAGGAGTGGGAGGCCCCGGTGCAAAACTGAGCAAGAGGACAAGTACATTAGAGTGTCTAGTTTGAGAAACAGATGCCTCAAGTCCTCAACTGGCAGCTTCATTAAATAGTACCCACAAAACATCAGTCTCAACATCAACAGGGAAGAGGCGACTCCGGGATGCTGGCCTTCTAGGCAGAGTTGCAAGGAAAAAGCCATGTCTCAGACTGGCCAATAAAAATAAAAGATTAAGATGGGCAAAAGAACACAGACACTGGACAGAGGAACTCTGCCTAGAATGCCAGCATCCCGGAGTCGCCTCTTCACTGTTGACTTTGAGAGGCCTCCCACTCCTCTTTCTATTCTGGTTAGAGCCAGTTTTAGAAGAAAGTTCATTGTTTCTGGCCGTTTTGAGCCTGTAATCGAACTCACAAATGTTGATGTTCCAGTTACTCAACTAGTCTAAAGAAGGACAGTTTTACTGCTTCTTTAATCAGAACAACAGTTTACAGCTGTGCTAATATAATTGCAAAGGGTTTTCTAATGATCATTTAGCCTTTTAAAATGATAAACTTGGATTTTCTAACACAACATGCAATTGGAACACAGGAGTGATGGTTGCTGATAATGGGCCTCTGCATGCCTATGTAGATATCCCATAAAAAAATCTGCCATTTCCACCGACAATAGTCATTTTCAACATGAACAAAGACTACACTGTATTTCTGATCAATTTTATGTTATTTTCATGTACAAAAAAATTGCTTTTCTTTAACTTCTCTGGGATAAGTGGGACGGTAGCGTCCCACTTGGCCAAAAGCCAGAAAAAATGTAGCGCGCCAAATTCAAATATACTGTATTACTATAAAAATCAATCTTTCATGAAATCACACATGAAAGACACCAAATTAAAGCTACACATGTTGTGAATCCAGCCAACATGTCTGATTTCAAAAAGGATTTACGGCGAAAGCACACCAAACGATTATGTTAGCTCAGTACATAGCCACAGAAAAACACAGCCATTTTCCCAGCCAAATATAGTAGTCACAAAAAGCAGAAATAGAGATTAAATTAATCACTAACCTTTAATCTTCATCAGATGACACTCATAGGACATCATGTTACACAATACATTTATGCTTTGTTCGATAATGTGCATATTTATATGCACAAATCTCGGTTTACATTGGCGCCATGTTCAGAAATGCCTCCAAAATATCCGGAGAAATTGCAGAGAGCCACGTCAAATAACAGAAATACTCATCATAAACTTTGATGAAAGATACATGTTTTACATAGAATTAAAGATACACTTGTTCTTAATGCAACCGCTGTGTCAGATTTTTTTTTTAAATGCGGAAAAAGCACACCATGCAATAATCTGAGACGGCACTAAGATATAACAACATTTCTCCGCCATGTTGGAGTCAACAGAAATACGAAATGACATCATAAATATTCCCTTACCTTTGATGAATCTTCATCAGAATGCACTCCCAGGAATCCTAGTTCCACAATAAATCGTTGTTTTGTTCGATAATGTCCATTACTTATGTCTAAGTAGCTACTTTTGCTAGCATGTTTTGTGCACATGTCCAAACGCTCGTGCAGATGCAGGCGAACTCGGACGAAAACTTCAAAAAGTTATATAACAGGTCATATAAACTGGTCAAACTAAGTAGAGAATCAATCTTCAGGATGTTGTTATCATAACTATCCAATAACATTCCAACCGGAGAATTCCTTTGTTTCTCTAGAAGTTATGGAAAGCAAGATGATATCGTTTGGAACGCGCGTGACCAGGAAGTGGCATTCTGCCAGACCAATGACTGAAACACCTCCCATCCGGCTCAACATCACAGTAGAGGCTTCATTCTACGTTCTACAGACTGTTGTCATCTAGTGGAAGGCGTAGGAAGTGCAAACAGATCCATATCTTACGGGGAATTGAATAGGCGATGAGTTGAATATTGACCAGTCTCAGAATTCTCACTTCCTGTTTGGAATTCTTTCTCAGGTTTTTGCCTGCCATATGAGTTCTGTTATACTCACAGACATCATTCAAACAGTTTTAGAAACTTCAGAGTGTTTTATATCCAATAGTAATAATACTATGCATATATTAGCATCTGGGACAGAGTAGGAGGCAGTTCATTATGGGCACGCAATTCATCCAAAAGTGAAAATGCTGCCCCCTATCACAAAGAAGTTAAAAAAACAAGTACATTTCTAGGTGACCACAAACTTTTGAACGGTAGTGTATAGTATTCATGGAATGCACATTTCGTCACAATATTGTTTTGGACATTCCTTTTAGGACTGATGACCAACTGAACATTCTACTCAATGCATTCTCAATGGGCGCTGATGAAGATTTGGTCTATGGTGCATTACTGTGGCTTGACAACATAATTACATTTCTAAAGAATGCAAATGAATAGAGGGAAAACCTTTTGTCATAATATTAATGTCTCCAGATTTACTTTAGTTGCTGTATAACATTAGCTAGCTAGCTAGCTAGCTAAGATTGAGTGGAGAACACAAGATTTTAGCTAGCTAACGTTAGAATTGCGACGTATTTTTGACAAACTTTGCTAGCTAATGACAACATTGTAAATTTGATGAGATGATGACGATGATGACACCGTTTTTTTCCTACTAAATAGTTGCTTACTTGAACAATGTCATCGTATTTCCAAGCCCCTATAGTGTTTTTAGGCGAAACAGTCATTAGCTCTCGTTCCACTTTTGGACATCAACATGGCTGTGGAGTCTGTATAACTTTGATAACATTGGCAACGACGACCGAGTGAGGGACGTGCAAAACACGAATTATCAGTAAATCTTGTCTTTACCTTTACTTGAATTTGTAAAAACAAAAGTAATAAGATAAGTGTCATCCCTAAATGATGAATGTTTTGTTTTCAAATAAACTAGCACAGTTACAGTACACCTTCAGATATGAGTCACTGGCTTCATCTCAAATGTCATCACATTCCCTATATAGTGCACTACTTTTGACCAGAGCCCTATGCACTATAGAGGATATGGTTAAACATGTGTACCATGGTGTCCTCAACTGAAGTGCATTGTCAGGTGGAGGGGCATCTGTCTTAATGTATGAATACCTTATGAGTGATAACTGTATTATGAGGTAATGAATGGATATCCCCAGAGCTCCAGAACGAACACCCATTATTCATCTCACCAGTAACTGCTGATAAACTCTATTCCTGATGGCACCGTCGCCGCCACCACCACCCTCCATCATCATCATCCCTCCATCCCACCACTCTCCTCTCACTCTATCATCCCTCAATCCCATCGCATTCCTCTCAGTCATCTCTCTGTCTTTAGCTGTATCAAATATGAAACGAGAAAATGTGGTCTATGAGAGATTATTGATCGATTGGAATCGTTGTCTGTCTGTCTGTCTAAAACCATTGAGAAACAAAATGACATGCAAACTCAGCAGCTAAATGACAATGTATTCTATTTTCTATATTTTGAAGGTTTATTTACAAACAAACAAAAATAAAAACAGAAATATAAAACAATTTTTTGACAAACGCCGTTTGTCTGCATATAGTTCTAAGAAAGTTTTACATGTACCTTTCCTTAGCCTGTGTCAAGTAACCAACTATTTGCTTATTTTTACCCAGCCTTGGTTAATTACCATGAATGAGCTCAACAATGATCAGGTCTGTCAGCAGGGTTTAAGGGGAGTGTAGGTGTGGCTCGTTACAACCTTATCTCCATAATCTTCCCCTCTCGCTCTACAACATGCACATTATCAGTAAACATATTAAACCTGTACTGTCGAGGTCGTAAACCAAAAGGTCCGGGCCCGTATTCACAAAGCGTCTCAGAGTGTGAGTGCTGATCTAGGAGGATCAGTTTAGTGCCGTGTCCATATAATCTTCATTATAATCTAAAAGTTAAAACTGATCCTAGATCAGCAATTCTACTCTGAGGCTTTGTGAATGCAAGTCCTATTTCCTTTCTCTGGGCACTGTTCTTTTGTTATTTTTGCACAAATAAAAAAATATATATCTATACAAAGTTATGTGCTGGTTTATTCAGTGTTCTCCATACTGCTAAAATGGTAAACGCACGTGTCCCTTCATGCTGTGCTACATACATCATCATAATGCCCATTCCAGAATGCTAGCTAGCTGTGGTCAGAATTATTGTGAAAAAAGCAGTTAGGAAACTTTCCCTCCAAAGGCATGCATCAAAAACAGCACAAACCAACAGTGCTGCTATCCATCTGAACTGTGTACAGTACTAGTTCCTATACACTTACTGTGGCAGAACAGGCTTAAGCGCTCTTTGTTGGAATAGAACATCTCTCCACGTTTAGAACCCTATTTTATGGGCCAGAGAGTTCCAATCTAGATAATATATCTATCTCCCTTTTAACCTTCTTTCCACTTAATCTAACTGACTGAAGAGTCTATATCGGTTTTCAAAACAAAGAAAATTACTTAGAATGTTTTGCTTTGGCCAGTTTCATTATGCGCAATATTAATAATCAGCCCAACATCAGTGGCTAGCTACAAAGAAAGTTATACATGTGCTCAGAATTTCTATAATGTCTAGTCAACTTGTCATGTTATACCTTCCCAGTTCTATAGACTGCATTTCTTACTGTACTAGTCATTACTGTAATTCTGAGAATGCTAGAATAGAATGACAGAACCATTTTATAGAAGTTCACATTGTCTTAAAAAATTCCAGAGACATTTGGCCATCTTCATTGCTTACATCTTCCTCTATAAAAATACTGAAACATAGAACACATATGATAAAGTAATGTATGTGTGCGCCGCAGCTCTTCACACGCAAAACAAAAAAGAATGGAACATTGCGATAGTTTTAGGCACAAATACTTAATGTCCTTTTGTGAAAATTCAAATGCTTCCGTTAGACATGAATAATGTCGAGGCAAACAATGAACAAAACAACAAAACATAATCTCACAGTGCATTGAACGTCATTTTTGTTGTTGTTGATATTATCCTTTTTTTAAGTGTTTGTGAGTGCATGCTTTTTATGAGACATTTTGTGGGTGGACTCTGTATTGGTAGAATATTGAAACACGTCTGTATTGAAGTACTGTTAAAATATTTGTAAAACTATCTGTATGGGTACTCTGTACTGATAGAGCCTGTTTGGTGCCATGAAGACCAACTCTAAAACCATGAGAGGTTGTTGTTATTGTGTGTGAGGAAAATATCATACTCATTACTCACATGGTCGTGATACACAATTCATTGGGTTCTTTAACAAACAAAAACATAAATTCATAAGCATGTCAAATAGCCTACAACTGTACAGGGTAAGCGGTGTCATCATGTTTGACCTCATTTGATTGACTCACAGTTGAGTCACATTTCTGGACCCTCAGGATACTAAATAAATGAGTGCATACATGTTTTTTTGTTGCTATTATTACAGTTACTATTGTTTACTGTAATGTGTTGTTATTGCACATGTTGAATATAATTGTCAGCATGTTGAAAATTTGTTTGATTTGATTGAAATTTTCAACAACCCAAAAATTACTCTTCTTATTACCCATGTTAGTCACAGTATTCTGTTTTTAAGATATTCCCCAGTCAGTTTAGAGTATCTAGGCCCAGATATGATGAATTCACACACACACAAGAGAAAGACACCTTAATGCAAACCAGCATGTGTTGATCTCGCGCTAATGACACATTTTTGGAAAATCGTCCCTGAACACTTGACTTATGACACTTCCAGAAGTGTCTGGAAAAGTCACATCTGTCTCTTCAACATCAGTTGACTGTGACTGGTAAGCTGACAACACAGTAATACCCAGTTAACAGCTGATATTATACACTCCTAGAATGCAAACCTACAGCATAGTCATATTGCTGAAAAAGTCCTAGAAAATGTATAAATTGTCTGTCGGCAGGAAGATTTCTTTCCATTGAGTTGAATGGGCTTTTTAAAAATGGCATTCAACCTGCCACACTATTCTATCACATTATTCACAATACATGATATGAAAGGCTAGTCAATGAATAGAAAATGTTAAAAATCAACAATAAAAAAAAATGCTGACAGAATATAACATAACAGTTCTTTCAGTGGACGAAAGCAACAATTTCATGAAAAAAATAGGGAATCAAATGGTGTCAAAAGTAATTAAAACATTTGCAGTCAAGATATAAGATTCAACAATGATTCATATTTACAGTAATTCTAAAGTGGCATTTTGTGTGTGGGTCGTCAGACATATGATAACTGTTAATTGCTGTAGGCAACTCACCCAACACACCCACAGTAAAATATTATTGACAACTTCACGTACATTTTAACAAGGTATGTCTGTATTGTGTAGCATGAATATATTGGTCAAATTAAAGTTATTGGTTTTATCCATTTTATTGAAATCATATATAGCATCTCTAGAAATAATATTGTTCCAAAGATGGAGTAGCATAAAGAAGAAACATGTTTGAAGTGTATAATAAAGTGTTAAGCAGCCGACCTCATAAATGAGTGTTAAATTCTCAAGTGTAAAAAAGTATCTTTCATCTTTCTTTCTCTTCTTATGTACTTGCTTGATGTTTTAAAAACCCCTTTTTTCAATTTTCGCCTAAAATGACATACCCAAATCTAACTGCATGTAGCTTAGGCCCTGAAGCAAGGACATGCATATTCTCGGTACCATTTGAAAGGAAACACTTTGTAGTTTGTGGAAATGTGAATTGAATGTAGGAGAATATAACACAATAGATCTGGTAGAAGAAAATACAAAGAAAAAAACAACCATTTATTTTTTATTTTTTTCTACCACCATCTTTGAAATACAACAGAAAAGTCGGAAATCGAGCCATCGCTCTGGTTGGTGTCCGATGGTGTCCACACGATGGCAGCAGTGTATGTGCAAAGTTTCAGACGGATAACTTGAATTATGAGTGAACTACATGACATTTAGTGTGAAGTCACCCAGGTACATTTGGGCAAATCATGTAGGAGACATTTACATTAACATTACATTTTTCTGCAAGAATATCATCATATCTGTATACTTGGACTTTGATTTCGATTTTCCAGTATTAGTAGCCATATTATAAGTTCAACATTTGCAAAACACCCAGTCTTCATAACTTTATAACTCTACATATTCTTATAACTTTTCTCCAAAAGGAAAAGGCTTGCTGTCGCACAAGGATAGCAGCAACATTTTGCGACAGATATGACGTTTCCATATACTCCCGTATATCTAGCTAGCTTTGTTTGACCCGATTGGTGCATATTTGACAAAGTTATAGTCAATCAAGTGAAGACTGCCCGCGTCATAGGCATGCCATGAAGGCGTCACTCTCTGACCAAATTTGGTGTCCTATAGGATATACTACACTCTGAATGATATAGTGAAGTCTGGTTACGTTCTAGGATCTCTGTGGAATAAATACGAACGTGATTTTACTGGTTGAAACAATGTTCAGGGTAAGATTTTCACAGATTCCTTTCTTTGCAAATTGAACATGTGGAAATGCTAGGATATTTTTTAGGATATGAAAAAGGATTTTATCTAACAAAAGGACACGTCATGTCATCTCTGGGACCCTTTGGATAATAAATCAGAGCAAGATTTCAGAATGTAAGTTCACATGTCACCTTCAGAGGTGAATATATCAAACCTATCGCGGTGAAAAAAGTGTTTTGTTGTTAGGAGCTCTCCTCAAACAATAGCATGGCATTTTTTCCCTGCAGTAATAGCTACTGTAGATTGGAAAGTGTTAGTTATCTTAAAACGAATTTAAGCTTTCATCCGATATAAGACACTTATATGTACCGACATTTGTTGTTTCTCTAAAATCTGCGATCGTGACCCTCGGTGCTGCATGATTTACAACTGTCCCGTTGACGGGATGCCTATCCCTAAGAACTTTTTAAATAAATGAATTATGAAACAAGGACATACATATTATACAGACAAATAAGGATTCTCAGTTTGACTTCAGAACAGGCATTGCTCAGTATCAAGTAGTGCTAGCTATTGCATTAAGGTTTTCTTATCTCTAATGAACATATGTATTGCTGTCACTTATTCACTTGTTTTCCACATATAAATGATATCCAGGTTCCTGAAAGAAGTAAGATACTGTTATGATTGAGAATGCACCACACAGTATCTGCAAATACTAGATCTATAAAACTATTTACAACACACATATAGATAATCTTCATATCACAGTCTATTGCATAATGTTGATAATCTTTAGTTTAGAAATATTATAAATGTACACCGTTTTTTTAAGCAACATTACATAACGTCTATCACTGTCTGAAACTAGGAATAGACAAAACAGAATCATCCATCCATCCCTCGCTTGCCCACACCACACAACATCCTTCTCTCCAAAAATGAAAATAAAAGCAGCAATTCTATTTATTTCATTCCCTTTGGACCCGAACCGCTGTATGAAGATTTTTGTGGCTCAAGAGGATGTATTGCTGAGAGCAATGGAACACCTAGCTACTGTACTTGTGTTTGATTGCTAAGGTAAGACAAAGGTTCCGCTAATTTGTTATCAGATTTATGTTTTGAGTGTGTGCTTTTTTGACAGTTTCAAGGTTTGCTTGCGTCAGTTATTCCACAGTGGTGACAAAGCTGCGTAGTATGAGAAGATATTTGTTACTCTTTTCGCAGGTACAAAAAAAAAAAAAAAAAAATTCATCACAGGATTCATCACGACGCATTCCAGTTTACAAAAACAGAAAAGAACAAACAAACAAAACAACTCCCCCCCCCCAAAAAAAATATCCATACATTGTATATTTATATTTTTCGGAAAGGAATACTCATGTTTTATATACTAGAGCTTTTAAAAAGTCTTTGCCAAATATTCTAGTTGGATTTACACATTGATATATATTTGTTTAATATACATTCTTAAGTTTAGGAAGAAAATGTGTCTAAAATATAATACAAGGGTAGTCTGTACAGGAATTCTATGAGGTTATTTTTTTTCTGAAGAAAAATGCGAGAAAACAAAAAAACACTAAATTTCACCTTTCTTTTTTTGTATCTCCATTAAAAATGAATTCAAACAGAAGTTTAAAAAAGTAAAATGGGATCATAAATTCGATGCGAACCGCATCTTATCTTGGTCGGTCTCTGTACTGCTTAAGTTAGAATCTCTTCTAGAATCTTTTCTAGAACCTGTGGAATCCCTGTGCTGGTCTGTAGAGGACGCCGCTCGCACCGGGGGCAATGCTCCCGATGACATCTGGCGGAACAGGTTGACCCTCTGGGGCACTGTGGTGCGGAGACCGCTCTGCATACCTGTCCCCTGGACCGCAGCCACCGGCAGGGCGATGGAGGACAGGCAGTCCCCGGACACTCCGGGGTGCGCTCTGGGCCCCAGGGATGTGTCATGGGGCAGGGAGGGTTGGGAGGCAGATAGGTGGCGCACATCTTGACTCAGGCTTCCAGACTGGAGAGTATGGCTGCCCTTGTGGAGAATTTCACTCCTCTGAGGTGAAGGGACTTGCTGCTGTGTTGGCTGCTGCTGCTGCTGCTGCTGCTGTGGTTGTTGTTTTGCCAAGGAGGCTGCAGCTCCTCCTGTTTGCTGGGGCAGCTGTTGTGGTTGCTGTGGTAGTGGTTGTTGGGGTGGTAGGGCAGTAGGCAGCGGCTGCTGGATAAGGGAGAGCTGGGAGGCGGTGGGCGAGCCATACTGGAAGCTGCGTCCCGCCAGCCCAGGGGTCTGCACGGGTGGACTGCACACAGCCGTGKTGAAGRATACYGGGGACATGATRGMCCCTTGCTGMTGGAGAGAGRGKGGRGTCTGGGGGACRGGCGAGGATGAGKTCAGGTTGCYRTGGRWGACRCTGGGGACRGGRTAGACWCCCTGCGMCGAGGCWGGCAGGATGCGGGCGGCGGCTGCKGCGGAGGGGGCAATGAYGSCCGAAGCRCTGTAKGTYAAAKGGGYGGCTGACTGCTGRAACTGGTTGTTGCCCAGGGCAGTGGTGTAGGGCTGCTGAGCCGGAGAGTTAATTATGGAATTTCCAGATATCGGGGTGGAATTCATCCCGGTGACCGACATCCCTGTGACCGACTGTTTGCGGTCCACCATCATCACCATCTCCCTGTCCTGCCGGATTATCTGCCTCAATATCTCGTTCCCTGTGTGTTGAACACCCCAGCGTTCAGATCCTTCGGAACTTCTGGAGGAGCAGGCTGTTCTTCTTTCCTGTTAGGAGTAGATCAGTTAGCGCGTTAGGTGACTTCAGCCATGGCACACATGCTAACATATTAACAAACCACACTATATACACTCCAGCAAAGGTGGATGTTATGACACTGGTATTATGAGGTGTGATAACAGTGAGTATAAATGGGGTGACTATGGTATAAGTATAAGGAAATCTGAGTGAGAGTACTGTAGTAAGAAAAAAAACATAATAGTACATAGTGATAAGATATTAAGAAGTAAGAGGTAAAAGGTAAGATATTAATATAGAGAGTAGTATAAGGATTTAGGATTACCCCCCCCCCCCCCCCAAAAAAGGTTTGATTCTAATAATTTTCCCAAATACACCATAGGAATCAATATCTAATTAAAAAACACATTCAATTTACGCCTTACTAATTTAACTTCACATTCAGTAGTACCACAGTTGGCTATAAACTGCAGAATACACTGTAAGGATTCAACCACCACTATTAAACATATTTCAACACAGTCTAAAAACTATAGGTCCCCACTACTGTAACATATTTGTTTAATGACAGTTTAAGTTAGTGACATGAAGTTATAAAACATTTTTTTAAAATACAAAAATACAAGGTATAGAAAGTCACAACCCCCTTTCAAAATGTTCACCTTTTATTGCCTTACAGACTGAAATGAAAACACATACAATTATACATTTTCCGGCTGTATTTACACACAGTAACACACAATATCCAAGTGAGATTATTATATATTTTTTTTATCCTAAAATGAATGACATGTAAAATAGTGAAATACCCTATTTGGATAACTGAACACCCCCCTTAGAATTGCAATTGCAAATGTACCACCTTCCAGATCACACATCAAGCTAATTGGCTCCATTTGTGATCAATTGTAGTGACTTTGATTAGTTCAGAATAAAAGCAGTTGTTCATAGAGGACTCCACTGCTTAGTAGTACAATTCAAAGCAAAGAATCCCACTATGGGCCGAAAGGTATTGTCAAATGATCTATGAGATAAAGTTGTGGAAAGGCACAAGTCAGGGGATGGATATTAAAAGATTTCAAAGGCTTTGTATATCCCTCGGAGCACAGTTAAGACCATTATTAAGAAGTGGAAGGCGTATGGCACCCACCAGTGTACGGTCCTGACCTGTTTTATTGTTTTTTGTATGTGTTTATGGTCAGGGCATGTGTTTTTGGTGGGACAGTCTATGTTATCTGTTCTATGTTGGTTTTGGTTGCCTGGTATGGCTCTTTATTAGAGGCAGGTTTTGTGTTCCTCCTCTAATTAAGAGTCATATTTAGGTAGGGTTTCTCACTGTTTGTTGTGGGTGATTGTCTCCTGTGTCGTCGAATGTATGTTACCATACGGGACTGTTTGGCTGTTCGTTTATTTTTGATTTCGTCTGTTTCCTGTCTGTGAGTTTACGTTTAGTTATGTAAGTTTATGGTCAGGTTTCGTCAACGTCGTTTTCTTTGTTTTGTTATTTGAAAGTGTTTGTTTCGTGTTGCCGGCGTGTTAAATAAAAAGATGGCTTATTTCCCGAATGCTGCATTTTGGTCTGATGATCCTTCTCTCCTCTCCTCGTCCGGGGATGAGGAGAGCGACAGCCCTTACAGAATCACCCACCCACGCTAAACCAAGCGGCAAGGGAATGCTCAAACAGAGCAACAAGGACTCCTGGACTTGGGAGGAGATCCTGGACGGTAGAGGACCCTGGGCTCAACCAGGAGAATATCGCCGCCCCAAAGCTGAGCTGGAGGCAGCGAAAGCAGAGAGGCGGCGATATGAGGAGCTACGCGGGAAGCAGGAAAAAGATCTGGCTACACTACGTGGGAGGAGATCGACAGGTGGTCGATCGACCCAGGCGAGTGCCGGAGCCCGCCTGGGATCTCTGGCGCAGTGCGAGGAGGGATACCGGCGAATGGAGGCAGCACGACGACGCGGGTAGGAAGCCTGTGAGTAAAACCCCAAAATTTCTTGGGGGGGGGGCTAGAAGGAGAGTGGCGAAGTCAGGTAGGAGACTTGCGCCCACTCCCTGTACTTACCGTGGGAGAGCGAGAGTACGGGCAGAACACCGTGTTACGCAGTAAGCGCACAGTGTCTCCTGTACGTGTGCATAGCCCGGTGCGGGTATTCCACCTCCCCGCACTGGCAGGGCTAGATTGAGTATTGAGCCGGATGTCATGAAGCCGGCCCTACATATCTGGCCACCAGTACGTCTCCTCGGGCCGGCATACATGGCACCTGCCTTACGCATGGTTTCCCCGGTTCGGCCTACATAGCCCGGTGCGGGTTATTCCACCTCCCCGCACTGGTCGGCGCGACCGGGAGCATTCAACCAGGTAAGGGTGGGCAGGCTCAGTGCTCAAGAGAGCCAGTACGCCTGCCGGTCCGGTATTTTCCGGCGCACCACCTTTCCGCGTCCCAGCCGTGGTACCGTCGACCAGTCGCGCGACGGACTAACTGCACGCAGGCTGTGCCAGTGCATCTCCAGAGCCCTGTTCCTCCTCCACGTACACTCTGCCCTATGTGTGCGCGTGTCTCCAGCCAGGGCCTCCAGGTTCCGGTACCGCGCCCAGGCTGTCTCTCCCGTCTCCTCCCTACAGAACTTGCCCGTCTGCCCAGCGCGCGCCTGAACTGCCCGTCTGCCCCAGCCGGCGCCTGAACTGCCCGTCTGCCAGCGGCACGCTGAACTGCCCGTCTGCCAGCGGCGGCCTTGAACTGCCAAAAGTCTGCCACGGCAGCTGAGCGCGTCTGACGCGCCGTGACTTGCCAGCGCGCCTGAACTGCCCGTCTGCCAGCGGCGCTGAACTGCCCGTCTGCATGTAGCCTGCAAAGCTGCCCGTCTGCCATAGCCGCAAAGCCGCCGTCTGCCATGAGCCTACAGAGCCTTCCGCCAGACGGATCAGCCCAGGGCCTTCCCCAGACCGGATCAGCCAGAGCCTTCCCGCCAGACCGGAATCAGCCAGAGCCTTCCGCCAGGACCGGATCAGCCAGAGCCATTCCGCCAGACGGATCAGCCAGAGCCTTCCGCCAGACCGGATCAGCCAGAGCCTTCCGCCAGACCGGATCAGCCAGAGGCCTTCCGCCAGACCGGATCAGCCCAGAGGCCATTCCGCCAGACCGGATCAGCCAGAGCCTTCCGCCAGACGCGAGAGCGTCCAGCCAACCGCCAGAAGCCGTCCAGCCAGGACCTGCCAGAGCCGTCCAGCCAGGACCTGCCAGAGCCGTCCAGCCAGGACCTGCCAGATCCCTCAGCCAGGATCTGCCAGAGTCCCTCAGCCAGATCTGCCAGAGTCCCTCAGCCAGGATCTGCCAGAGTCCCTCAGCCAGGATCTGCCAGAGTCCCTCAGCCAGACTGCCAGAGTCCCTCACAGGATCTGCCAGAGTCCCTCAGCCAGGATCTGCCAGAGTCCCTCAGCCAGATCTGCAGAGTCCCTCAGCCAGGATCTGCCAGAGTATTATCAGCCGGGACCTGCCCCTTGTCCCGGTGCTGCCCCTTGTCCCGGTGCTGCCCTTGTGTGCGCTCTTTATCCGGTGCTGCCCCTGTGGCCCGGTGCTGCCCTTGTCCCGGTGCTGCCCCTGTCCCGGTTCTGCTCCTTGTCCGGTGCTGCCCCTTCTCCGGTGCTGGCCATTCATTTAGGGATGTTAGTTTTAGGGTGGTCATTGGGGAGGGGAAGACAGAAGCGGGGAGTGACCTATGGGTGTTGGGGACAGCGTCCAGAGCCGGAGCCACCCACCGTGGTCAACTGCCCACCCAGACCCTCCCCTGGACTTTGTGCTGGTGCGCCCGGCGTTCGCACCTTGAGGGGGGGGTTCTGTAACGGTCCTGACCTGTTTTTTATGTTGTTTTTGTATTTTTATGGTCAGAGGCATGTGTTTTGGTGGGCAGTCTATGTTATCTGTTTCTATGTTGGTTTTGGTTGCCGTATGGCTCTTAATTAGAGGCAGGTGTTTGTGTTCTCCTCTAATTAAGAGTCATATTTAGGTAGGGTGTTCTCACTGTTTGTTTGTGGGTGATTGTCCTCCTGTGTCGTCGAATGTATGTTACCATACGGGACTGTTTGGCTCGTTCGTTTATTTTGATGTCGTCTGTTTCCTGTCCGTGAGTTTACGTTTAGTTATGTAAGTTTATGTTCATGGTTTCGTCAACTCGTTTTCTTGTTTTGTTTATTTTGAAAGTGTTTTGTTTCGTGTTGCCGTCAGTGTTAAATAAAAAGCATTGGCTTATTTCCCGAATGCTGCATTTTGGTCTGATGATCCTTCTCTCCTCTCCTCGTCCGAGGATGAGGAGAGCGACAGCCCTTACACCCAGACCCTGCATAGATCAGGCCGTCCTCCAAACTGGATGACCGGGCAAGGAGAAGACTGATCAGAGAGGCTACCAAGAAGCCAATGGCGACTTTGATGGAGCTAGAGGCCTTTATGGCAAAGACTGGTCAATGTGTGCATGTGACCACAATATCACAAGCACTCCACAAATCTGGCCTCTATGGGAGGGTGGAAAGAATAAAAACACTCCTCAAAAAACCCCACATCAAGTCTCGTTTGAGCTTTGCCAAAAAGCACATTTGTAGATTCCGAGGCCAAGTGGCAAAAGGTGCTGTGGTCAAATGAGACCAAAACGGAACTTTTTGGCCTGAACGCAAAACGATATGTCTGGCGAAAACCCAATACATCTTTCCACCTAAAGAACACCATGCCTATAGTAAAGCATGGCGGTGGCCGCATCCTTTTGTAGGGGTGTTTCTCTTCAGCAGGGACTGGAGCACTTGTCAGGATAGAAGTGAAAATGGACAGTGCAAGATGCCGACAGATTCTTGAGTAGAACCTGCAGCCCTCTGCCAGGAAGTTGAAAATGCGAAGATGGTTCACATTTCAACAAGACAATGACCAAAAGCACACCGCCAAAGCAACCGTACAATGGCTGAAGGATATGGTGAATGTCCTTGAGTGGCCTAGTCAGAGCCCCGACCTAAATCTCATCGAGAATCTGTGGAATGACTTGAAGAGTGCAGTCCATGAGCGGTCACCATGCATTTTGACTTAGCTTGAACAATTCTGCAAGGAAGAATGTGCAAATATTACAAAGTCTAGGTGTGCAAAGTTAGCAGAGACGTATTCAAAGAGACTCATGGCTGTAATTCAAGCAAAAGGTGGTTCCGCCAAGTATTAACTCAGGGGGGTGTTCACTTATCCAAATAGGGTATTTTACAGTTTTAATTGTAATAAATTGTCAAATGTCTAATGTCCATTGCTCATGTTTCTTGGCCCAATCAAGTCTTCTTCTTATTGGTGGTCTTTAGTGGAGGTTTCTTTGCAGCAATTTGACCATGAAGGCCTGATTCATGCAGTCTCCTCTGAACAGTTGATGTTGAGATGTGTCTGTTACTTGAACTCTGTGAAGCATTTATTTGGGCTGCAATTTCAGAGGCTGGTAACTCTAATGAACTTATCCTCTGCAGCAGAGGTAACTCTGGGTCTTCCTTTCCTGTGGCGGTCCTAATGAGAGCCAATTTCATCACAGCCAGGGTTGGGTAGGTTACTTTCTAAATGTAATCCATTACAGTTACTAGTTACCTGTCCACATTTTTATCAGTAACGTAACTTTTCTATTACCCAAAGGTACAAAAGTATATATTTCCACAGTAAAACGAGTCCTATATCGACATAACCTGAAAGGCCGCTCAGCAAGGAAGATGCCACTGCTCCAAAACCACCATAAAAAAGCCAGACTACGGTTTGCAACTGCACATGGGGACAAAGATCGTACTTTTTGGAGAAATGTTTTGTTTCATCCTCTGGTCTGATGAAACAAAAATAGAACTGTTTGGCCATAATGACCATTGTCATGAGGCAGGAAAATCATGTGGATATATTGAAGCAACATCTCCAGACATCAGTCAGGAAGTTAAAGCTTGGTCACAAATGGGTCTTCCAAATGGACAATGACCCCAAGCATACTTCCAAAGTTGTGGCAAAATGGCTTAAGGACAACAAAGACAAGGTATTGGAGTGGCAATCACAAAGCCCTGACCTCAATCCTATAGAAAATATGTGGGCAGAACTAAAAAGCTTGTGCGAGCAAGGAGGCCTATAAGCCTGACTCAGTTACACCAGCTCTGTCAGGAGGAATGGGCCAAAATTCACCCAACTTATTGTGGGAAGCTTGTGGAAAGCTACCTGAAGTGTTTGACCCAAGTTAAACAATTGAAAAGCAACGCTACCAAATACTAATTGAGTGTATGTAAACTTCTGACCCACTGGGAATGTGATGAAAGAAATAAAAGCTGAAATAAATAATTCTCTCGACTATTATTCTGACATTTCACATCCTTAAAATAAAGTGGTGATCCTAACTGATCTAAAACAGGGATTTTTTACTAGGATTAAATGTCAGGAATTGTGAAAAACAGAGTTTAATGTATTTGGCTAAGGTGTATATAAACTTCCAACTTCAACTGTATAATAATGTGATTAGAATATATCTGAAAATGGATATAGCAACTATAGATTGCCTCTTTATTTTTTATCAGCATGAATTAGATTGAGCAATAAAAGCCCCACTGTTATTTCATAGGCTGGGATCCGCACTATGCAGCTGTTGCAAGAGCGTACTTTTTTGCAAGAGTGCTGTCCACTGGTTTCAAAAACAATGATTGATAGGCAGCTTAAACTTCTTGAATTCAACCATTATTGGATTAAAATACACATTTAGATTTCTGAACAGCCATCCACAACAAGTCCATAAGGCGCAAATAGCTACATGAGAGAGCAGGAGTGTGATTCACATCAATGCGCTATGTAGATATTAATAATAAGTGATATCCGTATCACCGTAGACTACACCACTGCAAGCGTTTATTTAAGTTGGATAATCTTCAGATGCCGATAGCAGTCGCACCTTAGGAAAACATAGCTTGGACTGTAGCCTACAAAAGCCTATTCCTGCTCTTTTACCGCGATCCATCATCATAGTGGTCTCTGACTTGTGGTCAGACACACTCAAGTGGAACAAACTTAAACTTGCGCCTTTTTTGAATGCTGATTTAAATGTCATTGAGAAAACAGAGAAGTGTCAAAGATTTTTTTCCGCAAACATCCTATCTGAATGTAAAAGTAATCCTCGAAGTAATAATCTAGATTTTCAAAAGTTTACAGTTACCGTTTTTTTGTAATCCCTTCCGTTACTCCCAACCCTGTTCATGGCGCTTGATGGTTTTTGCGACCGCTATTTATCACAGACTACTTTGTGTCAAGGTTTAACAAGGACATTTGTTTTGAAACCATTTCAAATGTTTAAATAGTGGCAGGATTTTATGTCATCAACCCGGGATATGGCATATCTCGTTGGCTCTGGGGTCATCCTGATATAATGTTCAGCCGACAGCCGACCTCTCCTCTCAGGTGGGGATGAAGACCAGGACAAATTCCCATTCTTTAACCGGAATGTAACAACAACCTCAGCATGACCCTCTTCCTCATCACTGGATTGTTCCACATTGGTTGTCTCTTGGTCTGGATCATATTCTGTGTTCAACTTCTGACACTTCCTCCTCTAATGCATCCTCGCTGTCAGTTTCCTGGCCTCTCTCCTCCTCACCAGTATCATGATCAAAGATATGATCAAGAGCCTCACATACAGTATGTCGTTTGGTCATTGTGCTGCCACAGAATTCATTGTGAGCAAGGCCTCAAAAAAGCTTTATATACCAGATCTGCGAGAAAAGATCTACATATTATTGAATCAATGTGATGATTGTTTGTGAGAATGCAAACAGGTGTCTTTCCTGTGGGGGAAAGATTATATTGGGGAAAGATTCCCGTGGGGGTTGCAATGGAAGGCAAGAAGGGGAGTGAGGTGTGTGTGTGTGTGTTGTGTGTGTGTGTGTGTTCAAACACACATGCATGTGGGGTCTGGAAGAGGAAGTGTGTCCATCTGATGAATAGGCATGTGCCTGAACTCAATTTTATACACTAATTGTAGTCTCACCCATTCATTTCTAATGACCGGTCATTTTTGACTGGGAACTCCACAGGTGTACAAAAGTTAAATAAAACACCCAAAAGTGAATGAAAATCATCCAAATGTATTCTGTGTGTTCAGACGCCCTGTGTGGACAAAGTCATGGAACCTTATGACAATCAGATTAAATTAACTACAGTTTTCAGAGAGAGAACTTGTAAATTGGTCCAATTCGACCGGGAACACAGCAGGAGGGTTAAAGTAATGATGGACTGTCCTTTGTCTTTGTTTATTTGAGCTGTTCTTGACGTAATTTGGACTTGGCAAATAGGGCTATTTTCTGTAAACCACCACCTACCTTGTCACAACACAACTGATTGTCTAAAACGCAATAAGAAGGAAAGAAATTCCACTAATTAACTTTTAACAAGGCACACCTGTTAATTGAAATGCATTCCAGGTGACTACCTCACGAAGCTAGTTGAGAGAATGCCAAGAGTGCAAAGCTGTCATCAAGGCAAAGGGTGGCTACTTTGAAGAATCTCATATAAAATCTATTTTGATTTGTTTAACACTTTTTTGGTTACTACATAATTCCATATGTGTTATTTCATAGTTTTGATGTCTTCACTAATATTCTGCAATGAAGATAATCATTTAAAAAAAGAAAAACCCTTGAATGATTAGGTGTCCAAACTTTATTGGACATGATTTGGAAAGGCACACACCTGTCTATGTAAGTTGACAGTGCATGTCAGAGCAAAAACCAAGCCATGAGGCTGAAGAAATTCTCAGAAGAGCTCCGAGTCAGGATTGTGTCGAGGCACAGATCTGAGGAAGGGTGCAAAACAATTTCTGCAGCATTGAAGGTCCACAAGAACACAGTGGCCTCCATCATATTGAATCTTAGTTTCATCAGATCAGAGAATCTTGTTTCTCATGGTATGAGAGTCCTTTAGGTGCCTTTTGGCATACTGCAAGCGGGCTATCGGGCTTCCGTCTAGCCACTCTACCATAAAAGCCTGATTGGTGGAATGCTGCAGAGATGGTTGTCCTTCTGGAAGGTTCTCCCATTTCCACAGAGGAACTCTGGAGCTCTGTCAGAGTGACCATTGGATACTTGGTCACCTCCCTGACCAAGGCCTTTCTCCCCCGATTGCTCATTTTGGCCGGGCGGCCAGCTCTAGGAATAGTGCTGGTGGTTCCAAACCTCTTTCCATTTAAGAATGATGGAGGCCACTGTGTTCTTAGGGGCCTTCAATGCTGTAGAAACTGTTTGGTATCCTTTCCCAGATCTGTGCCTCGATACAATCCTCTTTCAGAGCTTTATGTACAATTCCTTCAACCTCATGGCTTGGTTTTAGTTTTGACATGCACTGTCAACTGTGGGACCTTATATAGACAGGGTTTTGCTTTTCCAAATCATGTCCAATAAATTGAATTTACCACAGGTGGACTCCAATCAAGTTGTAGAAACATCTCAAGGATGATCAATGGAAACAGGATGCACCTGAGCTCAATTTTGAGTCTCATAGCAAAGGGTCGGAATACTTATGTAAGTAAGGAATTTCATTTATAATTTTTTTTTTATACATTTGCAAAAATGTCTAAAAAACTGTTTTCGCTTTGTCATTATAGGGTATTTAGTGTAGATTGATGAGGGGAAACAAATATTTAATACATTTTAGAATAAGGCTGTAACATAACAAAATGTTGGAAAGGGAAAAGGGTCTGAAAACTTTCCAAATGCACATATATATGCAATTCAAAAATCCTCATTGTTTATCGTTTTCTTTAATCCTTTTTATTTGTATCTTATTTGGGTGCTCTGCTCTGAACAAAAGCAATATGAAATAAAATAACAGAATAGTTCTACCCCTCCTGTTTGCCATGAATGACGATAGATGTCAAGATCTATTTATAGGATGTATTTATTTTGGATTGTTGACCTTTTCCTCGCGACAGCTGAGAAACCTTTTTGGTTACTAAGGATGGCAGAGTGAGGTGCTGAGTGCTGTCACCTTTACCCAAGGCTCATTCGTCTTCGGGCTATGGCCTTAAAAAGAGACGTTTTCTAGCTTTGTGTGCTGGTCACTATTTTCAAGGATGCAGACATTTTATACAGGCCGGAATGTCTATAACTCTGAACTTTTATTCTTATGAGTATCTTAGCAGATAGAAGGTAAATTTGTGTAGGTCAAGAAAAGTTTTCCATTTAATCTACATTAATACTCTCTTAAGCTGACAGTCCCCAAAATTGGGCACTAGAATTACTTTAAAAAATATGTATAAGTTTACATGACTTATTTTATTGATTTCCCACCGTTTTATAAGTCAGAAGCAGCCATCCAGACTTTCCCAGGACCTTGCAAACATCCTCTGTCGAATATACGTGCATGTGCCTTCCTCTGGTGGTAGGCTGCATCATTCAATCCATTTATATCACTCGACTACAACTATGCATCAAATCGGCGGTCCTTCGTAAAAAAAATATCCAGCTCGACTGCTTCATGGCACAGACATGGCAAAGCAATCGCTGAATTTGTCTCAAGCAAGCGGATCTAAATACATCATATTCATAGCTCTATGATAATGAATGTGACCTACGCACTTCCTTAAACCTAAAGTAAGTAAAGAAGTCATTTCGTGTCAAAGTCAAACATTTGTTTTATGTCGGAGGCAGACACATTGCATATGATCAGAACCACAAAATCAAGCCCTTTACATAGCCCTTCTCTCCTTGCCTATAGGAGGGACAGACGCAGTTTAAATGGCCCAAATGTAACAGATTTTGACTATCACTAAGGTTTGGACTATCACTATATGTTTGGTAAAGTAATAAAGAAGGTGAAATATTTTGGGAAGATGTTCCTAAAACATATTATAACAATATATGGACATATTATAACAATATATGGACATATTATAAAATATGAAAAGGCTTATTCATTCATACATTCTTTTTGTTGTTGTTGTCATATCCTCATGTTTGTATATGTTTTATTATACTTTTATGGTGTACTAGGTCATTTGGGTTGAAAATAGTTTTTTTTCCTCAGACATAAATAAACAATTCCAGGTGAAAGCCAAAGGTCCTAGCTTTCTGGGGGGGATACTACATTAATAAAATATTGCCCTCTTGCGAGATTGATGACTAAAGGCATAGCAAAACTTTGCAAAGCGGCTGTCAGTTCAACTGGTTTTAGCCTTATAATAGCTATCCTTTAGAAAATACAGTGTTCGTGGCATTGTCATTATGATCATGGGGTATTGCCTCCCAGTTGGCATACGGTCAGCTGTACAGATGGCCAGGTCAACGGCAGGGCACATTAAAAACGACAGGATTTTAATATCCATAGCGTTGTGTGAAAGAGAATCAAGGGGATCACTGGATTCCTAGTGAGGTAGTGTTGGGAAATCCATCTCTAGGTTTGCGTCGGAAAAGGAACCCCATTCTCTTTATAGTGAGCCAATAGGGCTCTGGTCAAAAGTAGTGCACTTTATAGGGAATAGGGCACCATTTTGGGACACAACCCAAGTCCTTGTTATGCCTCACATTATGCCTCATCAACCAGCTCAAAGTAATAATTGTCAGGGACAGTTTTATAGCGCTGTCGCTAGCACTGGATTAGCATTGGCAGGTGGATCAGGTGTGATTGATTCTCTCAGACTGGGTATTTCATTTTTGTTGTTGTTGTATTTATCTTTATTTAACTAGGCAAGTAAGAACAAATTCTTATTTTACAATGGCGGCCTGCTGGGGAACAGTGGGTTAAATGCCATGTTCAGGGGCAGAACGACAGATTTTTACCTTGTCAGCTCGGGGATTCGATCCAGCAACCTTTCAGTTACTGGCCCAATGCTCTAACCACTAGAGAGCCGATGAGTACTTTATTAGTCATTCCACGGAAGTCAATCAGTCATTGGCTTGGCTGTGATTCCCTTGGATACGGACCAATGACAGCGCTGAACATTAAGACTCTGACCGATCACGATGTTGAACACTAGGGAAGTGGCTAGATGCTAATGCTAACACCAGACACTGAGTGCAGGGTTACAATAGACTTACATGACATCAGCATATACAGTATTGCTGAACAGAATGCTTCATCATTAAACACTGTGGATGGGGAGCACAACATGGCACAGACATTCTATTCTTAAAACATAAGGATATGGGATGGAGGACTGGAGTGGTGGGTTAAGGGGCCTTGTAAATCAGGTACAGTACAATAAAATATCATACAGCTCAGCAAACTTTGACTCTGATCGAAGCTGAGGTTTGTAGAGATCACAGTATTAAATGCTGCTTATTTGGGAGTAATATAGTTACTGTATATTATGCACTATACCAAATACTGTATACCTAGCCATTCTGGTACTACTAAATCTAAATTAACAATCAAGGGAACTAGATAGGCATGCTTAGAAATGTCTACTGTGACTGACAGAAGTGGAATAAAATGAAAACTCTTTTAAATGATAAGCAACATTTCCCAAAGCTCAGGTTTCTAGTTATAGATTAACAGGTGAGGTTAGAGTATGTTTATGTATATTTACTGTTGCCCTGGTGTTATTCTTATACAACTTTTCCCCATTTTTTTTACCCATATTTCTGTTATATACAGTGCCTTCAGAAAGTATTCAGACCCCTTGACTTTTTCCACATTTTGGTACGTTTACAGCCTTATTCCAAAATGTATTAAATTGTTTTTCCCCCCTCATCAATCTACACACAATACCCCATAATAACAAATCAAAACTGGAAATGTCACATTTACATAAGTATTCAGACCCTTTACTCAGTACTTTGTTAAAGCACCTTTTGCAGAAACTACAGCACCGAGTCTTCTTGGGTACGACGCTACAAGCTTGGCACACCTATATTTTCTTGGAGTTTCTCCCATTCTTCTCTGCAGATCCTCTCAAGCTCTGTCAGCTTGGATGGGGAGCGTTGCGGCACAGTTATTTTCAAGTCTCTCCAGATATGTTAAATCGGCTTCAAGTTCGGGCTCTGGCTGGGCCACTCAAGGACATTCAGAGACTTGTGCCAAAGCCATGCCTGCGTTGTCTTGGCTGTGTGCTTAGGGGTGTTGTCCTGTTGGAAAGTGAACCTTCGCCCCAGTCTGAGGCCCTGAGCACTCTGGAGCAGGTTTTCATCAAGGATCTCTCTGTAGTTTGCGCCGTTCATCTTCGCCTCTCTCCTGACTAGTCTTCCAGTCCCTGCCACTGAAAAACATCCCCACAGCTTGATGCTGCCATCACCATGCTTCACCGTAGGGATGGTACCAGGCATGACACTTGGCATTCAGGCCAAAGAGTTCAATCTTGGTTTCATCAGACCAGAGAATCTTGTTTCTCATAGCCCGAGAGTCTTTAGTTGCCTTTTGGAAAACTCCAAGAGGACAGTCCTGTGCCTTTTACTGAAGAGTGGCTTCCGTCTGGCCACTCTACCACAAAGGCCTGATTGGTGGAGTGCTGCCTAGAAGGTTGTCCCATCTCCACAGAGGACCTCTAGGGCTCTGTCAGAGTGGCCATCGGGTTTATCGGGAGGCCAGCTCTAAGAAGAGTCTTGGTGGTTCTAAACTTCTTCCTTTTAAGGATGATGGAGGCCACTGTGTTATTGGGGACCTTCAATGCTGCAGAAATGTTTTGGTACCCTTCCCCAGATATGTGCCTCGACACAATCCTGTCTCGGAGCTCTACAATTGAACCTTATATAGACAGGTATGTGCCTTTCCAAATCATATCCAATCAATTAATTTAACGCAGGTGGACTCCAAGTTGTACAAACATCTCAAGGATGACAAATGTAAACAGGATACACCTGAGCTCAATTTTGAGTCTCATAGCAAAGGTTCTCAAAACTTATGTAAATAGGTTATTTCTGTTTTTTTTATTCTAAAAACCGGTTTTCTCTTTGTCATTATGGGGTATTGTGTGTAGATTGCTGTGATTTTTGTATTTATTTTATACATTTTAGAATAAGGCTGTAATGTAACAATGTGGAAAAAGTCAAGGGGTCTGAATACTTTCCGAAGGCGCTGTAGTTTTCTTTCAACATACTGTACTTGGTTTCCTTTTTCGTGAAAGGATAGTACTAGTGTTTATGATGAATATTTATTGTCTTTAGACATGAAAATGCACCGAAATATACGGAAATGGGTAATCAACTATTTCAGTAGCTATTTCACAAAGCATTTTTGTATTTTGCTGTTTGTAAGGGTTGAACTAATGGCATGGTGATAACTGTCAACCCATTATGTCAGTGCGCTGGGGAAAATAAATACTACACCAATAAAGAAATTGAAAATAAATAAAAAATGAAACAAAGGATGGTTAACAGAAGTAACCACGAGAACAACAATAAAAATAACAAAAAACATTGATGTTGGTTATAATGACCAACCAAGGAAAGAAACTGCTGTCAAACTTGAACTACTTTTGAATATAAAAATGTATCCAAAACCTTTCACTGATTGATGAGTTATCATGAGTAACAAACTTTAAGTTTATTCAAAAACATACAGAACATTCCTGTTGCATCCCATGTTAAAAATGACTTTGCCACCTAGGCCCTTCAGATTAAAGTGTATTCACTTTAATTTGACTGTGGCTTTAATCAATAAAGAGACAATAGGATTTCATGCCTTTGATTGGTTATCTAACCGACCAGTCTGTGCAGGTTTATCCCAACCTATGGTAATTACTGACGGGGCGGAACAGTGGTACCAATGCTGTGGTACACAGAGCTCAAGCACCTCACCAGGTGGTTGCTTACTATGACGTCAGCCCAAACTCAAAAAATAGGAAGGGCATTAAGCTGCTTAGGTTTTCACCCCTGTCTCTCTAACTGTTGTACTGAAAGAAAGAAAAAAGATCAGCTCAACATCTCAATGAGTTTTTTTTTATTAATCAAAACGAATTGTTTCCTCAACAAATATAAAAAAAAAAAAAATGCTCAATCACAAAATGCAGTTATTCACACACCGGACTAATAATTCTGAAATAATTAAAAACATTATAGAACCGGATGAAAATGGATTCCTTCACTCAACAATATGTGTATAGTTGCATTGATACTATCCAAGTACTTACTAATCTAAGGAAATGTAATCATTTGTGAACAAATGCCAGATATGAACAATTACTGTAGTCAATCTTGTAACATCTAATGGTCAGGATAATACAAATGCTTACAGAAACAGTACATGTTATATTTTATCAATATTCCTTTGTTTGAGTTACCTCTGTCAAATTACTACGTAGAAAATCATCATTTATCAACCTGTATGTTCACAACAAAAAAATATGTTACACCTACTGTGGGGAACTTCAGGTTTCTTTTCAATGAAGGAAGGAAATCACCTTGTGAATTAATGTAACTTTGTGAGTTCATGTTCTGGAAGATGTATTTGAGTTCGGATCCATTTTAGTGTCCCTCTGGGTCATTTTACCTGGATGTGCGAATATTGTAAGTGTAATAAAGCGTTTACCTGCTGCCTATTCGTCGGCCAGGACACTCTTGATAACGAGATGTGCTCATCTCAAGAGGAACTCCTGGTCAAATAATTTTTAGATAGAGATACAATGAATTGTGCAACATGTTATTTGTTTCAATGCATGGTACTTAAAAAAAAAAAGAACCAACCAGACAAGCACTTAACCAAATGCAGCCCATATATAAACGAGACATCCAGCACTGATCATGACATTGTATTTTCCCTTGTATGAGACAAAACACCCTTTTTTAAAGTCCAAATTAACGGATTTATCCCATAACACTTCCTGATTTAGGAGAAGTGTTATTTTAAGAGCCGGCAGCCAGCTCTTGTTTTAAAGCCAAACATAATGTGACTCATCGGTTGGCTTTAAAAAAAAAAGCCTACCTAAATCTTTGGTGAAAAGGGCAAATGTAAATCACGACCACCACAGAGGTCAAAGGGGCATACGTTTCAGAGGGTAGTAAACACACCCTCAGAATCTACAGGGCAATGGAACTGATGTACAGTACTATAGCCAGTTGTTTAAAGATATGGGAGGATTGATTCATATGACCAGTAAATGGTATATTTTCACTAGTATGACATACCATATCGTATAGGCCCTATGGACTATTAATTCGATCTGAATGGCATATCCCAACCATGACATCATGTTTTATCGATTGACGCCGACTTGCCTGTCACAATAATATTGCAATGTTGAGCCAATACTAGGGATGCAAATAAATTCAATATCAACATGCCTGAGTCAGACAAACAAATATACCTTACTACTAATAAGAAAAAACAAACAGGAAATAAACACCAACCACGGGCTTAATCCGGGTTTGAGACATTTGCACACTGTCGTTCTGCAAATTCAAATTGATTTGATAAAAATCTTCTCACAGAATTTGTTATTTTAAAAGACACTGGGTGCCTATACAAAAACTCCACTCCACTCCAATCATTTTAATTATACAGTGCCTTCGGAAAGTATTCAGGCCCCTTGACTTTTTCCACATTTTGTTACATTACAGCCTTATTCTAAAATGATTTAAATAAAACAATTTCCTCATCAATCTACACCCAATACCCCATAATGACAAGGTGAAAACAGGTTTTTAGAAACTTTTGCAGATTCATTAAAAACAGAAATACCTTATTTACATAAGAACTCAGACCTTTTGCTACGAAACTCGAAAATGAGCTCCGGTGTATCCTGTTTCCATTGATCATCCTTGAGATGTTTCTACAACCTGATTGGAGTCCACCTGTGGTAAATTCAACTGATTGGACATGATTTGGAAAGGCACACACCTGTCTATATAAGGTCCCACAGTCGACAGTGCATGTCAGAGCAAAAACCAAGCCATGAGGTCGAAGGAATTGTCCGTAGAGCTCCAAGACAGGACTGTGTCGAGGCACTGATCTGGGGAAGGGTACCAAAACATTTCTGCAGCAATGAAGGTCCCCAAGAACACAGTGGCCTCCATCGTTCTTAAATGGAAGAAGTTTGGAACCACCAAGACTCTTCCTAGAGCTGGCCACCCGGCCAAACTGAGCAATCAGGGGAGAAGGGCCTTGGTCAGGGAGGTGACCAAGAACCCGATGGTCACTTTGACAGAGCTCTAGAGTTCCTCTGTGGAGATGGGAGAACCTTCCAGGAGGACAACCATCTCTGCAGCACGCCACCAATTAGGCCTTTATGGTAGAGTGGCCAGACGGAAGCCACTCTTCAGCAAAAGGCACATGACAGCCCACTTGGAGTTTGCCAAAAGGCAACTAAAGACTCTCAGACCAAGATAAACAAGATTCTCTGGTCCGATCAAACCAAGATTGTACTCTTTGGCCTGAACGCCAAGCGTCACGTCTGGAGGAAACCTGGCACCATCCCTACGGTAAAGCATGGTGGTGGCAGCATCATGCTGTGGGGATGTTTTTCAGTGGCAGGGACTGGGAGACTAGTCAGGATAGAGGCAAAGATGAATGGAGCAAAGTACAGAGAGATCCTTGATGTAAACCTGCTCCAGAGCGCTCAGGACCTCAGACTGGGGCGAAGGTTCCCCTTCCAACAGGACAACGACCCTAAGCACACAGCCAAGACAACACACAAGTGGCTTCGGCACAAGTCTCTGAATGTCCTTGAGTCGCCCAGCCAGAGCCCGGACTTGTACCCGATCGAACATCTCTGGAGAGATCCGAAAATAGCTGTATAGCAACGCTCCCCATCCAACCTGACAGAGCTTGAAATGATCTGTACAGAAGAATGGGAGAAACTCCCCATATACAAGTGTGCCAATCTTGTAGCGTCATACCCAAGAAGACTCAAGAATGTAATCACTGCCAAAGGTGTTTTAAAAAAGTACTGAGTAAAGGGTCTGAATACTTATGTAAATGTAATATTTCATTTCTACAAACCAGTTATTCTTTTGTCATTATGGGGTATTGTGTGTAGATATGAGAAAAAAAAAAAAAAACTTTCATACATTTTATAATAAGGCTGTAACCTAACAAAATGTGGAAAAGGTCAAGGGGTCTGAATACTTTCCAAAGGCACTGCAGTTGTAGATAGAATGATAAAGTGCCTGAGAATCCTGTCAAGTGTAATTTTGTAAGATTTGTTATAGATCAAATTCACAATAATGTTCTGCTGTTTTATATCAAATATTTGTCCATGCAATTTATAAAATGTCCATGAGTTTTTGCTTAATAGCTTATTTTAACAAGTCTCTAGCCCTCACCATACTTTAGGATGACAAATATTCCCAACCACTCCTACCCAATTCGTATTTTCTTTCGGTAATGGTACATGACTGTTTAATGCTTTATGCTAAAAGACTCTCTTCAATATGGTGTCTGATTTATTAAAACAATTATTCGAATTTAATGATTGAAATAGCTCCTTTTTATTTTAAGGAATCTATATAAGTTTTGTTAAGATATATGCTTGTCAAAGATTTAAACAAGGCTAGATGGGCCCAAGTCTAGCTTAACATCCTTCAAGAAAGTGGAAATTCAAAAGGAGAAAATCATTTAGTAGAGGGCTAGGGAATAAATGGGGGCAAAATAAAGTATGTGTACAATATGAAAGTAAGACTCGCATGGAGAAGCAAAACATTCCAATATCCCTGCCATCCACTTCAAAATAAAGCCTCTCAATGCATAAACTGAAGTTGAGAGACGCAAAATGTGCTCTCTATAAAGAATAATATTGCATACAACATCAGTTAACTTTGTACTTCTGTTAAAATCTAAATCCTGACAAAGGCATTTGGGAACATAATAAAGTATTGTTTACCAAGCTATCTGCTATACTTTGTCCTAATAGATAATATACTTTATGTGAAAACAAAGAGTACGTACAGTACATACAATATAAAAGAGGTGCCTTTTCAATACGGATGCATTACTTACACTACCGTTGAAAAGTTCGGGGTCACTTAGAAATGTCCTTGTTTTTGAAAGAAAAGTAATTTTTTTGTCCATTAAAATAACATGAAATTGATCAGAAATACAGTGTAGACATTGTTAATGTTGTAAATGACTATTGTAGCTGGAAATGGCTGATTATTTTATGGAATATCTACATACAGTGGTTCCTCCATTAAAAGCTGCGTCATACTGTGGCACACATTGCGTGCTGCCGCAGCATTCTGTGGCACGTCATTTAATTCTCAGCCATTTTTTCTGTTACTGCAAGTTATTGCTAGTTTGACCACCAGAGGGCATCTTTGAGAAGCATTTGATAGTATTACGTATTTGCATTACCAGAGAATTTAAAATATTTTTTGTAATAACATAGTATATGGGGTTGATTTTACAATCTACAATACATACTGTAGTTAACATGGGAAAGTGCCTAATTCCTTACATAACGGAGAGCAGGCCATGTCTGTACTACAGAATGCGGGGCACGCGGGAGACCGGGGTTCCCCGTTTGGGAGGAAGGAGTAGGCTGTCCTTGTAAATAGGAATTTGTTAACTGATTATTTCATAATTGTGATGTCTTCACTATTTTTCTACAATGTAGAAAATAGTAAAAATATAGAAAAATCCTTAAATGAGTAGGTGTGTCCAAACTTTTGACTGGTACATGCTTAACTAATTTGATTAATATAATGGTGTTTCTATTCCATGAAAAACAAAAAACCCTCTGGGTTTCTGTTAGGATGGAATGGAAAATATGGGGCTTTACAACATGATGTCCGGCAGTACAGTACTGTGCTTTTTAGCTAAAGAATCCCTGTGTCGTGCTTGTCTCAGAGCAGCAGAAACAGCGCTAAAATAGAAGAGGAATGAAAATGTCAGGGTGACATTCTGCCTGTTGACTCTGCCTGCCGGAGGTGGAGTTCCAGAGCTCACAGGTGTGCCTGACATGGATTGTGACTCCATCTCGATCCTTTTCAACGCGTGAGTGAGTCAATGACTATTTAAGCCATTGACTCACTGATGAGTGAGTCGATCGGCAAAGGCAATCTGTAATCTGCGGGCATCACGGCTCGGTAAGTAATGTTTTATATATATATATTTTTTTTAATCCTCAGAACATTAACCATGTGTGTTCACTTGTTTTGTACTGTTCTCTAGTTTCGACCCAATGATTCGTCTGACAAATAAAGAACTTTGCGTCCTGCAGGCCCAGGCTGTCACGTTCGTCGTATTGATGAGACCAAGGCGCAGCGTGATATGAATACATTCTTCTTTTAATAAAGAAAGAACACTAAACAAAATAACAAAACGGACGTGAAGCTATATACAACGAGTGCTGAAACAGGCAACTACACATAGACAAGAACCCACAAAACCAAAATGGAAAATGGCAACCTAAATAGGATCCCCAATCAGAGACAACGATAAACAGCTGCCTCTGATTGGGAACCAATTCAGGTCACCATAGATCTACAATTACCTAGACTTACAAAAACTTCTAGATATACAAAAACCTTAGACAAGACAAAACACACATACCCACCCTCGTCACACCCTGACCTGACCAAAAGAATACAAAAATAATAGATAACTAAGGTCAGAGCGTGACAGTACCCCCCCCCAAAGGTGCGGACTCCCGACCGCAAACCTGAACTTATAGGGGAGGGTCCGGGTGGGCATCTACCCTCAGTGGCGGCTCTGGTTCTGGACGCCGCCCCCCATCTTTACACTGATCCCTCCGCCTTTGTAGAGCTGAACCGTGGCTCATCGCCGGAGGCTCCGGACTGTGGATCATTGCCGGAGGCCCCGGGCTGGGGACCGTCGCCGGAGGCCCCCGGACTGGGGACCGTCGCCGGAGGCCCCGGACTGGGGACCGTCGCCGGAGGCCCCCGGACTGGGGACCGTCGCCGGAGGCCCCCGGACTGGGGACCGTCGCCGGAGGGCCCCGGACTGGGGACCGTTGCCGGAGGCCCCGGACTGGAGATCGTCTCTGGAGGCTCCTGACTGTGGCCCGTCGTTGGAGGTTCCGGACTGTGGCCCGTCGTTGGAGGTTCCGACTGTGGCCCGTCGTTGGAGGTTCCGGACTGTGGCCCGTCTTTGGGGTTCGCGGACTGTGGCCCGTCGTTGGATGGTTTCCGGACTATGAAACATGCCGGAAGCTCTGGACTGGGTACTGTCGCCGGAAGCTCTGGACTGGGTACTGTCGCCGGAAGCTCTGGACGGGTACTGTCGCCGGAAGCTCTGGACTGGGTACTGTCGCCGGAAGCTCTGGACTGGGTACTGTCGCCGGAAGCTCTGGACTGGGTACTGTCGTCGGAAGCTCTGGACTGGGTACTGTCGCCGGAAGCTCTGGCCTGGGTACTGTCGCCGGAAGCTCTGGACTGGGTACTGTCGCCGGAAGCTCTTGGACTGGGTACTGTCGCCGGAAGCTCTGGACTGGGTACTGTGCCGGAAGCTCTGGACTGTGGAGGCGCCACTGGAGGCCTGGTGCGTGGTGCCGGAACTGGTGGTACCGGGCTGAGGACACACACCTCGGGCGAGTGCGGGGAGGAGGAACAGGACGGACCTGACTGGGGACACGCACTTGAGGAAGAGTGCGAGGAAGCAGGAACAGGACACACCTGACTGGGAAAGCGCACTTGAGAGAGTGCGAGGAGTTGGCACAGGACACACTGGGTTGTGAAGGTATACTGGAGACCTGGTGTGTATAGCCGGCATCAATTGTTCCGGAACTTTAACACACGTTTCAGGATGAGTATGAGGAGTTGACTAAGGTGGAACCAAACTGACAACACGTTCCTTTATTCCAAATCCGTGCTTCATCCACCAACTCAACAACTCCCCCATTTCTCTCTCTTCCGGATTCTCCTTCTTCTTCCAGGCTGGCTCTGGTCCACTCCTCGGCTCCGCCAACTGCTCCATGTGCCCCCCAACATTTTCTTGGGATTTCTGTGGCTACCTCCCGACGTCGTTGCTGTCTCTCTTACTCCTAGGCGACTCTCAGCCTGCGTCCAGGGTCCTGTACCGTCCAAATTTCCCTCCATGTCCATTCCTCCTTTACACACTGCTTGGTCCTTTATGGTGGGTTCTTCTGTCACGTTCGTCGTATTGATGAGACCAATTCGCAGCGTGATATGAATACATTCTTCTTTTAATAAAGAAAGAACACTAAACAAACTAACAAAATAACAAAACGAACGTGAAACTATATACAACGAGTGCTGAAAACAGGCAACTACACATAGACAAGACCCGAAACGCAAATGGAAAATGGCAACCTAAATAGGATCCCCAATCAGAGACAACGATAAACAGCTGCCTCTGATTGGGAACCAATTCAGGTCACCATAGACCTACAATTTCCTAGACTTACAAAAAAAACATGATATACAAAAACCCTAGACAAGACAAAACACACATACCCACCCTCGTCACACCCTGACCTGACCAAAATAATACAAAGAACATAGATAACTAAGGTCAGAGCGTGACACAGGCATGGATCAAAGCTGGCGAGACATTCAATGATGTCATCTTCACAGACAAATCAACCGTGGCCCTTGAGCAATTTGCTCAAAATTGCTACAGAAAAAAAGGAAGAATATCAAGAAGATTAACAAAAGCATAAAGATGTCGATGAAGAAATGCTGTTTTGAGTTAGAAATGTAACACTTTAGAGTACTTAAGCATTGAATACATTGCAAGTTGAGGGATTTTCACAACAGTAGCCGGGCTATAAAAAGTCTATTGTCTTGCTAATAGGAATCATTTGCATGATGGGCTACATTCTTTATTGTAACCACAATGTCATACATAATTTGTTTCTACCTTTCCAATTACTTTTAGAGTTTGGGATTTACAAATGTGCGCTTTTCATTATTAGTTACATTGTTTTAGTTCAAACGTGCAGACATTTTTTCTTTAAATGATTGTTTTATGTAGGATGCTACATTTTTGACCAGTTGCAATTGTAAGTAGGCCTAATAAAAAAAATCCTACTTCTATTAGGCTGTTAAGCCTCATAGCCTACCTCAGCCAGTTAGGTTATTTTATATAGGTCTAGGCTCCGAAGAAAGACTCAAATTAAGCCCTCTTGTTGTTTGTAAAGTCAAATTCAAAAGGCACTTGCACATTTGAGCTATCTTTTTTGCAGGTGCATGGCAACAGCCGGATAGGATGAGGAAAAGAGGAAGGAACCCACACACTGCTCTTGATCATATCACTGATCTTTAATAAGCCTTATGTATCGACCTCACGTCCTTCGTCAGAGCTTTTGTGAGTGTTTTAAATTAGCACCCTTATGTAGACCTAGCCCCACCCACATCCGTTCCACGCATCGAAAGGGGTTGGAGGTGAAGGAAAACAAATAAGTGCTACCAAATATAACAATATGCATTTCATAAATATTCAAATAAAGTGTGTACATAAAACGTATTAAACACGTCTGTAAAACCACAATGAGGACATCGACCTACCAAGCAAGTTTTCATAAATCATTGGGTACAATGTAAGAAAAACATCAGCGTAATCTGAAATAGGGGCATAATTCATGTTCAAATTCACAACATAGGCATTTCATAATTAAGACCTTTAGGAAATAATGTCTGGAGGGTGAAAATCTAAAAACATTCTGGATGATTTTCTTTTGTGGCTGGCAGCTGGCACAGACCAATTTATCCGTAAATAAAACATGCCAGTGTTTCTTGATCGAATCTCCCACTTTTCACTAGTTAATTTTGTCAATAGGGGGAGCTGTTAGCATTATTTTTTTTTTTACATTTCCAAATTAAACTGCCTCGTACTTAATTCTTGCTCGTACAATATGCATATTATTATTACTATTGGATAGAAAACAATCTCTAGTTTCTAAAACCGTTTGAATTATGTCTGTGGGTGAACCAGAACTCTTTCTACAGCGAAACTCATGACAGGACATGCGAAGCTCTGAAAAATAGTCTCTGATCTCGGATCAGTTTAAAACTCTGTGTGTGCCCTATGGCTTGACATGAACTGCACCCGCCTTCCCCTGGATGTCAGTAACCAATGAGAAGTGGAATGGTGTCTCTACGTGTTTGTCAGAGTTTATAAAAGGGAATGGAGTGAGATGTCCCTTCTTTTCGACGCTCGCCAGGATGCAAGGGAGGACATCAGAATCGCATGCTCAAAAGCTCTCGTTATTGATCAAAGATATATCCGTCTGTGATTTAATTCGATATAGGTGTTAGAAACATCATAACGAAGTTATTTGAAACCGATTTATATCAGTTTATGCGAGTATATTGCTATTTTTCKGAATTTCCTTAGTATTGCGTTTGAGGATTTGGGCATGTGTGTGCCGTGTAGCTATCGTTAGCTGCTAGTTCCGAAGTTGARGAGGTCGTTTTACAACAAAGCAACGATTCTTTTGGACAAAGGACACATTGCCCAAGATACTGATGGAAGCTCGTCCAAAAGTAAGAGTTATTTAGGATTTTATTCCGTATTTATGTGGAAAAATGTAAACGCAGTTGTCRGCCATTTTTTGCGGCACTAGTCTGGCTGTAACTCACAATGTATGTCTAGTAACGTWAATTTTAAAAATCTAAATCAGCGGTTGCATTAATAACCAATGCATCTTTCATTAGCTGTCCAACCTGTATTTTTTTAGTCAATCTAATCGATAAATAATTCGTAACATAGGTGCCTTTCCAAGATGGCCCGCCACGAAGCATGTCATGTTTTGACAGTTACATTGCATAACCACGATTTGTGATGCTAAATATGCCCATTTCCGAACAAACTTATATGCATTGTGTAATATGATGTTACAGGACTGTCATTAAGAATTCTGAAAAGGTTAGTGAAAAAATTAATATATTTTGGTGGCATAACGTTATCGCCCTTTTGCCTTGATTTAATGCTGGTGTGATGTTAGCTCATGTGGTATCTAAATAACGATATATTGTGTTTTCGCTGTAAAACACTTAGAAAATCTGAAATATTGTCTGGATCACAAGATCTGTCTTTCGATGCTGTAGGCTGTGTATTTTTCAGAAATGTTTTAGGATGAGTATTTGGTAATTGACGTCGTCTCTGAATTATTCCGGCTGCTTCCACGCTATTTCAGATTGCAGCTGCAATGTAGAACTGTGATTTATACCTGAAATATGCACATTTTCAAAAAAACATATCCTATACCATAAATATGTTATCAGACTGTCATCTTATGAAGTTGTTTCTTGGTTAGTGGCTATATATATCTTTATTTAGTCGAATTAGTGATAGCTACAGATGCAGGAAAAAAATGGTGGAGAAAAAAAGTTGTGTCTTTTGCTATCGTGGTAGCTAATAGATTTACATATTGTCTTCCCTGTAAAACATTTTAAAAATCAGAAATGATGGCTGGATACACAAGATCTGTATCTTTCATCCTGGTGTCTTGACTTGTGATTAATGATATTAGATGCTTGATATTACTGTGTGACGCTATGCTAGGCTATGCTAGTCAGCTTTTTTACTGTGGGGGGTGCTCCCGGATCCGAGATGAGTACCAAGTAAAAGTTAAAAGTATATGTAGTTGTAGTTGTGAACATTACAGAGTGTTCTTATGTTTAGCGGGTCTTTTTTGTAGCAGTTCATGTCTTGTTTTCCCCAATGCCAAATTAAGAGCTTCTTCCACACATTGTGTAGAATAGCCTCTTCTTAGAAACCTATTGCGCATCTCTGCTGCTTTTTCCAGATAGTCCTGAAAATGATTTGTTGCAAGTTGGGGAGGAGGGGGTTTCACACCTAGCTCAAGTTGGGGAGGGGAGGGAGGGGGGTTCACACCTAGCTCAGCTATTAGACAATTCTTTATTAAAGGTTGAATAGTCTATTGTTCAGCTAATAGCCCATCCTGCTACGCTTGTGAAAAACTAATAATAATACTTGTTTCCCTTTCCACGTTAAAGATTCCAATTGATAAAGTGTCTTTAGCCACAATCGGCCTCAACCCCAATTAATACATTTGGGCACAGTCGATAGTGTGCTGGACTTCGGGCTAGAATGTTGAGGGTTCGAAACCTGTTCCCTGCTTGCTATAATGAATGAGTTTGATACACCTGGTATTGGATATGGCTGAAAAAAAATTGCTGAATAGCGATTTTCGTAAATTAACTTTATGACAAAAACATATGCACAATCGTTTGTCTCTACATTAACTAACATATTCCTCTCAATTGTACATGTTTTGCTTGAGTCGTTATGACGTTATAACTACATACATTTGCTTCCCGTAATGTTTTGTCAGCCATCTTTGCTGAAGTCACCAGGGACGGGTGGCCCGCGTCAAATTTGTCATTGGAATCACTCAATATGATTGGTCATATAAAAACCTTGGGACCCAAATGCATAGTGAGTGCTCTAACTCCCCCTTGTGGTGGTCTGGAGCAATGAAGCCGTGACGCTGGGTACCTCTAAGTCCCATGGTGTAAGCTCGCAACTTTTAAAGAAGGAACCACTGTTGGCGTACAGAGACACATTATCAGCAACCATCACTCCTGTGTTCCAATGGCACGTTGTGTTAGCTAATCCAAGTTTATCATTTTAAAAGGCTGATTGACCATCAGAATAACCTTTTGCAATTATGTTAGCACAGCTGAAAACTGTAGTTCTGATTAAAGAAGCAATAAAACTGGCCTTCTTTAGCCTAGTTGAGCATCTGGAGCATCAGCATTTGTGGTTTCGATTACAGGCTCAAAATGGCTAGAAACAAAGACCTTTCTTCTGAGAAACAAACGCCTCACAAGTCCTCAATTGGCAGCTTCATTAAATAGTACACGTCTCAACGTCAACATTAAAGAGGCAACTCCGGGATGCTGGTCTTCTAGGCAGAGTTGCAAAGAAAAACAATGTCTACACTGTATTTCTGATCAATTTTATGTTATTTTAATGGACAGAAAATGTGCTTTTCTTTAAAAAAGCAAGGACATTTCTGAGTGACCCCAAACTTTTGAACGGTAGTGTATATGCATTACTAGTGCAATATTCTACAAGCATTAGATGCTACATGCTTTGTACTTTGTATAAGTGTGTGGCCATGTTGAAATGTGAGTTTTGCAGGCAACCTCTCCAGGAACATATCCCATAATATTTGTAGTTATAAAGCACTCAATTGAGGAGAAACACCTAGACCAGATTATATCATAATATTTCACAAATATTGATATAGTAGAAATATAGTATATTATGAGCAAATTCATTTAAAAAAAACAACTTTAAAATGGAAAAGTTATTTAGAAAAAAACCAGCATAAAAAACAAATAGATGCCCTGGTTGCATTACATACATGTGCCCCTTTTTTCAATCGTTATAATAATTATGTTTCTGATTTTTATTGATTATCGTTCTTTATGACTTTAGTTAAATGGTCACTAATAATGGCCAAGTTTGTCTATTTTGCTCTTAGAAAGGAAAATGCTTGTATCTAGGGTTGCAACAATCTGGTAACTTTCCACAAATTCTCAAGTTTTCCAGAAATCCAGGAGGATTCCCATATTAGCTGCATATTCCCTCCTGAATCCAGGAATATCCCATCTGGGACTTCTGGAAAACCTGGGAATTTTGTGGAAAGTTTCACGAATTTTGCAACCCTAACAGAAGCTAAGTGGCAATGTGTACAAGCCGTGCCTGGTAAAGCCTGGTCAAGCTGGGTAACTTCCTCCATGGTATCACGTGCCCAGATCAGCCAGTCTTTGGCTGCCCTGGCTGGCCTGGGCCTAGGGATGGGGTCAGGGTGCTGCTCATACCTAGGTGTGCAGGCGAATGAATACGGAGGCACATGCAAATGCGTTCTAGCTTCCGTCCAATCGCCGGAAGGGGTTCCAGTTGGGGGTCAACACCAAACCAAAAAAGGGACGGATCTGGGACAGATCTGACACCCTACCGGATAGTCAGTGAAATGCACTGCCACTGACTTCCATTTATTAACACAATTGGACTTTGACTTAATTTTGAAAACAATCAATGTTACCAATGTAATTTTTTTTGTAAAATTAAGGTAAATTGATGGAAAGAGAGGAGGAAAGAAAGAACAAAGATAGTGCAGCTTACAAGTCATGCATCGCGATGGCAGACGGACACAGTGCTGTGACGGAGGGCAAACACGATAAAAACAGATAGATACTCATGACACGGCACAGGCAGGGCATGACAGGGCACCAACCCAACACAGTGCAGTATCAACAGCAAGGTGTGGTCATGGTCTTACCGATGCGGTCCAGGCGGTCGATGGCTACAGTCTCGAAGGCGCGGCGCATCATGGGGTACTCCTCCAACACCACGTTGAAGTGATCCACAGAGAGGGAGAAGAGACGGCAGTAGGTGTCGGCGCGAACGCTCGCCGTGCGTCTCCCCTTCGTCAGCAGACAAATCTCTGTCGAGAAAACACAATGAGACAATAAGCTCAATTCTTACTTTTTGATGTCACTGAAATAATGCACTGTTTCTGTTTGCTCATGAAAGAAAGATAGATACCCACACTTTTGAACACTCCTGCAGTTTTATTGTGCAAGAAGACCTTGGGTCTGTCTGTAGGTATCTTATCTTTCTTTCATTACTACTGGATGTGTGTACACTACTTGTAAACTCTTTCTGTTTGGTGTCTATGCTGACTAAGGCTTCATGGCCAAAATGCGTTCCATTGTCAGTAATACCTTTGTTTGTTAGAACTGGAGAGCTCTGATAGACACACATGGAGCGAGGAAGCAATGGACTGAGTAATTACAGCCATAACAAAGACCAGCTCTAACCTAATCTGGGGTGTGCAACCTCCAACATTGGACAAATTACCATATAAATGAAGAATGAGCAGTTTCCAAGGTACAGCTGGATCTGGTGGCATGATAACCTAATGTGCATGTAAATAAAGTGATGGCCGCTGCGTTGTAACTAGAGCTATGCAGAGTCAATTCATCATGTTGTCACTTTGAGCTAATGAGTCGGAAAAATCACTTTATGTACTGCTGGCTGCTGCCACTGCTGCTGTCTAATGTTGAGTATGTACAGTACATACTGTATACTGTATAGACACAGTGGCCAGGATTGAAACAAAGACAGATTACAACCTGGTGAACTGTGATTTAACTTTGAAGATGATTTCATCCTGAGCCGACATCCACAGCAATTGCAGCGATCATGATCTCGGTGATCATCAGGGCAACTGCCTTTAAAACTCTATCGCTGTGCACAGGTATAGTTCATCCTTGATGGATTGAATCCTGGCCTCATTGCTTGACTTGGACTGAAATAGGTGCTGGTATTCATTTGGGTGCTGTTTATATATAGGTGCAGGAACTCTGCAACACTTTCCAGCTTATATTCTATAAGAGGAAAAGGAGCTCAGCAGTAAAGAAATTTGAGGTGCTGGTTCTCAGCTCCGGTGAGCTTGGCCTGTATGTAGCGAGTGTAGTCCCAATACTTTTGCTTCATATCGAAGTGGTAGACAGAACTCTGCTGATGCCCTGGTCCTTATCCCAGACCTTCAGTACCTACCCAGATGACATGTACAATATGTTAGCCACTGGGACCTAATGTGCTGGACTTGCTTCCCTAATTCCTAGACCAATCACTCTGCCCTTGGACATGTTACCCATCAAATTTGACTGACGCCATTCTTGGATCTAATTCAGGAAAGGTAATTATCAACCCTGCTACTGTGGGGTCAGACCATCCAAACAGACCTATCAGAAAAGAGGGTCACTGGGAAAGTAAACCTTGCACATCTTGTCCCCAGGGGCTAGCTGATGTTAGCTGATGCTAGGGTAACTATTTATTGATCGTGTATTGACAAACACGTCCATATGGTGCAATATTTTCTTTAGAGCAGAACAGTGAGTCATATTTGCAGCACAGTGAATGAAAGGAGGTATGATTAATTAGAGGAAAATGCCCTTGACATTCACAGCCTAGATTTCCTCTGTGAAAAGCATTAGCTGCTAGAGCTGCCTGCTGTATCCCGCAGGATATGAAAACAGCACGCTCAAGCTGCGAGTGTGAACAAGGTGTTAGTGCTCTTACAATGGAAAAATCTCCTCATAAGTGCAATCTATGTTGGCACAGAGAGACTCCATGGGGTGCAATATGACAGGAGGCGGCCACACTGGATGTGTCTGAAATGCCACCCTGTTCCCTATGTAGTGCCTACAGGGTTCTTGTCAAAAGTAATGCACTGCATAGGAAATGCCATTTGGGACACAGCCAGAGCCAAACTGCCACACCGTCCCCCCTCTGTACCCATAACCTCTTCACTCTAATTACTTCCTTACCATCCCAGTCCAATAGAGAAAGAGAGAGACAAAAAATAATGAGCTAGCAATAAGAAATTTACAGCAGCTAAGAGCAGATATAGAGTTGGTTTCTCCTCCTGGCGGCCCAGATGAGAAAGGTTAGCTGTTAGCCGCCTGAGTGGGCGAGCAAAGAGAAGGTGTTTCTGTCACTCTCACGAATGAGTGGACAATCAGTTAGCTTATCTCTCCTGTCCTGTATCTCCTTCAGGGCAAACAGTGTGGGAACAGAGCCCAGCCATCCAGCCTTGTTGCAAAGTCATCTTGATGACAAGCAGACCTGGGTTCAAATAATATTCATAGTATTTGAACCCAGATCTGTTGTGGGAATGAGGTAGACTAGTCATCTGGACAACCATGCCTCGAAGTGTGAGGCCTAGGAGAGTGTGACTCGCCGGTTAGTACCGCTCCACATGATCTGATGTGTTTCTTCATCGCCCCTTCCTGTTACATGTCATCACCATTGACCCCTGGGGAACCCTGGGTAATTTGCCATCACTTCATGTGTCATACATCTCATTTCCCCATGGACCCAAGAGCTGGGCTATGTTATTATTTTGATAATGTGGTTTAGTGGATGAGAAGTAGTGAGTCTCCTGACTAATGCTAATCCAGTATTCAATATGGTAATGATATTCAATATCCAGTGGCACTGGGTGCAGCTAGCCTAGCATTGCCGGTTATGGCCTGGTCCAATGGCCGCTATATTATGATGCTGATAGTGTGGTTCAGTGGAGGGGAAGTAAGGAGTTTCCTGACTGGACCAGCTGCTCCCAAGTTAGAGCTCATCTCTTACTGCCATACTCATGCAAAGACAAACAGACGAGGTAAAAATATCACTACCCACCAGATGGGCAGCTGGCCGGAAAAGGGGCCTGGTTTCAGCATAACATGGTAGAATGACTGGCCACACACACCCACACGAAGCAGCACACATGCACACACACACACACACACACACACACACACACACACACACACACACACACACACACACACACACACACACACACACACACACACACACACACACACACACACACACACACACCACACACACACACACACACACTTGTGCATCAAAAGAAGTGGAAGCTTTGTTTCATTTCAAATTAGATTTCCCATCCATTTGGGGGCTTACAGTGCCACCACCACACACATCAAGCTCAAACTAAACAGAGTTCACTGGTGACACCCCTGAAATTCCCTATATAGTGCATTACATTTGACCAGAGCCTTATGGGCCTTGGTCAAAAGTAGTACACTATATGGATAATAGGGTGTCATTTGGGACGTTACCAAAAAGTGCAGAGCTGAAGCAGTACACTACAGTACAATCTCTAGATGGAGCTGCTAACTGCAACTTCGCTGTGACCCATTCTGATTACAGCCTTAATTTGCCCATGTCATAATACAGTTCAAGTCGGAAGTTTACATACACCTTAGCCAAATACATTTAAACTTAGTTTTTCACAATTCCTGACATTTAATCCTAGTAAAAATTCACCACTTTATTTTAAGAATGTGAAATGAGAATGATTTCTCATCTTTTATTTCTTTCATCACAATCCCAGTGGGTCAGAAGTTTACATACACTCAATCAGAATTTTGTAGCATTGCCTTTAAATTGTTTAACTTGGGTCAAACATTTTGCGTAGCCTTCCACAAGCTTCCCACAATAAGTTGGGTGAATTTTGGCCCATTCCTCCTGACAGAGCTGGTGTAACTGATTCAGGTTTGTAGGCCTCCTTGCTCGCACCTTGACTTTGTCCTTAAGCCATTCTGCCACAGCTTTGGAAGTATGCTTGGTCATTGTCCATTTGGAAGACCTATTTGTGACCAAGATTTAACTTCCTGACTGATGTCTTGAGATGTTGCTTCAATATATCCACATATTTTCCTTCCTCATGATGCCATCTATTTTGTGAAGTGCACCAGTCCCTCCTGCAGCAAAGCACCCCAACAACATGATGCTGCCACCCCCATGCATCATGGTTGGGATGGTGTTCTTCGGCTTGCAAGCCTCCCCCTTTTCCCTCCAAACATAACGATGGTTATTATGGCCAAACAGTTCTATTTTCGTTTCATCAGACCAGAGGACATTTCTCCAAAAAGTACGATCTTTGACCCATGTGCAGTTGCAAACTGTAGTCTGGATTTTTAATGGCGGATTTGGAGCAGTTGCTTCTTCCTTGCTGAGCGGCCTTTCAGGTTATGTCAATAAAGGACTCGTTTTACTATGGAAATAGATACTTTTGTACCTGTTTCCTCCAGTATCTTCACAAGGTCCTTTGCTGTTGTTCTGGGATTGATTTGCAGTTTTCCCACCAAAGTTCATTCATTTCTAGGAGACAGAACGCGTCTTCTTCCTGAGCGGTATGATGGCTGCGTGGTCCCATGGTGTTTATACTTGCGTACTATTGTTTGTACAGATGAACGTGGTACCTTCAGGCATTTGGAAATTGCTCCCAAGGATGAACCAGACGTGTGGAGGTCTACAATTTTCTTGGCTGATTTATTTAGATTTTCCAATTATGCCAAGCAAAGAGGCACTGAGTTTGAAGGTAGGCCTTGAAATACATCCACAGGTACACCTCCAATTCACTCAAATTATGTCAATTAGCCTATCAGAAGCTTCTAAAGCTATGACATAATTTTCTGGAATTTTCCAAGCTGTTTAAAGGCAAAGTCAATTTAGTGTATGTAAACTTCTGACCCACTCGAATTGTGATACAGTGAATTATAAGTGAAATAATCTGCCTGTAAACAATTGTTGGAGAAATTACTTGTGTCATGCACAAAGTAGATGTCATAACCAACTTGCAAAAACTATAGTTTGTTAACAAGATATTTGTGGAGTGGTTGAAAAACTAGTTTTAATGACTCCAGCCTAAGTGTATGTAAACTTCCGACTTCAACTGTATGTCATAACAGCTGACATAACTTGCCATAATATGGTCATAACATTGTTATTTTATGGCTGGTTATTACACCTACATAATAGTGTCAAACCCCACATTTATTCAAATTCGTTTTTTTTCCTGCCAAGAAGTCTCCTTTCATTTGAAAGTTTATTTCTTAAATCATTAGTTTTGTTGTAATGAATTCTTTAGTCATGTTTTTTTCACAATTCTTTCATCATAGAAAATACACTTTATGACACTGTCATGAAGCATTATGACCATCCTCTGTCACTTTACTTAGACTAAGAAAATACACTTCATGACACTGTCAAGAAGCATTATGACCATCAAAGTCATATATGCCAGATAGGCCTATCAGATACATGCCCATCTTGTCCTCCTCCTGAAATCTGCTCCTGCATTCATCCCAGTTATCAGCAACAGAGCATTGGGGTAGGTGTATGTCTGACATCAATGTGTGCGCAATTACAATGATAATTTAACAAGGTAAATTTCAAAAGATTTTATATATCATAAACATACTGTTAACACGTAGGCTATGGTGTAATGGAATGTGTTGTCTTGTGTGGTAGGCTTTGAGGGTTTTGATACTTATGTAGGAGTCATAACCAGCTATTGAATAACGTAGTACAGTATATGTCACAACAGGTCTAAATAAGTGTCATGAAAGTGTTATGACCATATTATAATAGGTTATGACAAGTTATGTCAGTGGTTATGAAATATTATGACATGTTTATGAATGTGCCATAACTTGTTATAATGCTGGGTTGTCAAGTAAAGTGTTACCGTTTCACTGGTCCACTATGTTCTAATCAGATTCAGCCCTGTCTACAGTATTGTTTTGTGCTGTGTCAGGACAGGACAAGTCTGACTTTGCCCACGGAAAATAATGACATGAAAGCTGAATGAATTCAGGGAATTTATATTAGTCAATGATTTATTTGATTACAATACAATACATTTGTACTGTTTTTGATTGCTTCGCTGTTTTTACCTGGTTTCAATTCAATTCGATATTTGGACTAAATCAGATGTGAGGTTATTCGGACAGCAGGGGAGTTTGAATGAAAGAATTGTCCACTCATTCATTTCTTGATTCACATCTTTCTTCCCAGGCAGGCCATATCTATCTGGAAGATTACATGATTGCACGCCACACAGCCAGCCAGAAGATATACTTAGAATCTTAAGTCGTCTTTCCGTGGGAAGGGGGGGTTGAACTTGGATCAAATGAAAAATGAAATGTCCCTCTGAAAATAGTTAGCCTGAGCCACCCCAGAACATTTGGCAATGTAAACAACTGCCTTTTAAATGGATAGTTTGATGAAAAAATATTTTATGATTTGTATAACGCTCTAGCGGGATGGGTGAATTACTCCCTCAATTACGCAGAAGGAACATTCCCTGTTGGCTGCTGCTACAGACCCCAATGCAGAGCAGACAGACATGCAACCTTTTTTTGTCCTCTGGGTGATCTGAGCCCTGATCCCTGGCTTGGCCTGTCCTCTCTTCATCCCCCTCAACCCCGCCTTCCACCACCCCATCCAGATGAACGTTATGTAATATGAGAAGCTAACTCCCGTCCCAAAATGTTTTATCTGCAGTGATGGGACTTGACAAACATCAAAGCAAAGGCAAAAGAGGATTTGAGTGGATGGAGTGAGTCTGAGTACGCCTACACAGTGGTCCTTGACACAGTTACCTGTTTCCGTATTATAGCTTGGTGTCTGTCTAAGCGAAAATTGGTACTGTAGAAAACATGCAGGATGTCTTTTGTTTTCTCTACGTACCTCCAAAGTAGGAGCCGTCAGTCAGCTTCATCTCTTTGTTGAGCTTGGTGATAACCCTGGCCACACCATGTTGGATGAAGTACATCTTCTTGCCCACGGTGCCCTCTCTGATGATGTAATCGTTGGGTTGGAACACCTCGAACTTCAGCTTGCTCAACATGCCCGTCACGAAGTTGGGGTCTGCGTTGGCGAACAGTGGCATGGTAGCCACAAGCTTCCGGCAGTTGAAGTTCACAATTTCCTAAAAAAAAGAAAATATAGTTTTTGGTACTTAAATACTTAAACAATTGTATGTCTATAACAAAAGGGAATAAGAGTGGTGATAGCAGTCAACCCTGACGTGTCCCTCTAATCTAATTCATGAATAATTTGTTCATTGGATTTTAGACAGATGAATAATCCAGGAAAGCAATGTCTTTTTGTGAGTTCTCCAATTTCCCTTTTCTGTTGGTTAAATAATACACAATAACAAATGGTATTATTTTAATGTGAGTTCATCCAAATTCCACAGGTAATCTCAGATTACATATTTTCTCTCTATTTGATTGAATGTATGATAGTTACGTCCATAAGATCCGCTTTTAATATCTCTGAGCCACTTTTCATCACTCTTTGGGGAACTTGTGCGCTATTGTCTATCAAATACGATGATCATTGCCTCAGTAGAGGCCAGTCATTCTGGTCTCCTCAGACACAACCAGCGATTGCTTTATGTATGGGGTCATTCAGGGGTGGTTAATAAAATGCTCTGTTTCCATGTTTTAGCTTGGTATATGTTCAAAGTATAAGGAGAAAAAAAGGTTCTGTAGAAAATAGTCAGGAACTATTGTCTGATGATGATGAGTTTGACCTCAGTGAAAGCCAGTCATCTTTCTCGTCTCCTCAGACACATCAACCCTCAGATATTGTTGGAGATTGTTTCCTGTATTGGGATGTTTACTTACTAGCACCTCCCATACCCACCTCTCCAATCCCCTCTACTCCTATGTCTCCGTCTCTGTAGCTTCACTGTGCCATTCAGATTTAGCACCTCGACCCTCCGCTCCTCAGTCTGCCATGCAGAGAGAAAAACTGACAGAGCCTGGCCTTCACTGCTCCACTAACCCCTTACTCACTTCTTGTGAGGGATGATGACTCTCCAATGGGAGCATCCAGGCCAAAGTGACATCAGCCAATCTCCTGTCTGGCTGGGCTTGATGCTGTTAGCTCAGTACTGAGACAACAGTAGCAGTGAGCCAGCCAAAGCCATGGGTTCTGACCTCAATCATGTACAACGAATAATGACTAAGATACCCAGTATTCAGCCCGGGCTGGTCAGGCCCGACTCCAGTGGGGAAACAATCTTTAGACTTTATCCATTTAAAGCAGCAAACTTGTCACATGGCAGCGGTGCCTGGCAGTATAAATAGCTAAATAACAAAATGACGGCCGGCTAGCTCCAGAAATTCTGGAGATAAATCATGAACTGTTTTCTCACATTACGAAGAGCGTCATCATCACCCACCCACACCCTTTTTCTGCCATGATTAAGCTGGTTATCCCTTTCATGCACCGAACTCTACATTTTACATTCACATAATTTAGTAGACGCTCTTATCCAGAGCAACTTACAGTAGTGAGTGCGTACATTTTCATACTGGTCACCTATGGGAATCCAACTCACAAGCCTGGCGTAACAAGCGCCTTGCTCTGCCAACTGAGCCACACGGGACCCCTGTACCATCCTCTGCTATGCTGGTATGGGGTGAAATATGTGGTCCTGTCCAGTTCAGTGCTCTGTGGATCTGTCTTATTTTGGTTATTCTGGGCTAGACGGAGATATCTGGGCTGTGCTTTACTATGCTATATAGACCTATGTGTGTGCTCTACTGTGTATGTGCTATCCTGTTCTTTACTGTGTACAAATGTCTGATCTTAATTTGACCCCTTTCGTTGCAGGAGGAAAATAATCCTGCAGCAGGAGAATTTGAATGAATATTGAATATTTAGAATCACTGCCAGGGGGCAGCTGGAAGCAGTGTTTGTAGGCTATACAATAACTTAGACTGCCGGGTTACTGGGCATCAGTTCAAGTAGCCTATGTAGGCTATGTGCATGCTACAGCGCATCTTGTATGGATTCTTACGTGGATTATAATAAATTGACATATTTGTAGAGTGTAGATGTATTTTTCATTAGGGAAAATCCGTTATTTAAGATCATTTGTTTTATCATATGTTAAAGGCAAGCAATAGATAGAATAAATGACTGACTACCTCAATGCCTATTAATGGTTATAGCCGCTGACCCCGGCACACATATGCCAGAGTCGGAGTTGTTTTGAATCCGGCCCAGTCTCCTTTACATTTTTTGAGTAACTATTACTTTTCTAGTTACTCTCTGTGGGCTGTATTTACGTTTTACTCCATTACATTTTACCAAACCACTTCAGTTACATACGCTCAATAAAGCTTATTTCTCTCAAGTAATCTGCACAAAATTGTTTATATCCCTGTTAACGAGCATTTCTCCTTTGCCAAGATAATCCATTCACCTGACAGGTGTGGCATCTCAAGAAGCAGGTTAAACAGTATGATCCTTACCCAGGTGCACCTTGTGCTGGGGACAATAAAAGGCCACTTTAAAATGTACAGTTTTGTTATACAACACAATGCGACAGATGTTTTGAGGAAGTGGGCAATTGGCATGCTGACTGCAGGAATGTCCACCAGAGCTATTGCCAGATAATTTAATGTTCATTTCTCTACCATAATCTGCCTCCAATGTCGTTTTAGAGAATTTGGCAGTACATCCAACCGGCCTCACAACCGCAGACCACGTGTACAAAATGCCAGCCCAGGACCTCCATAGCCGGCTTCTTCACCTGTGGGATCATCTGAAGGGGGGTGCTGAGGAGTATTTCTGTCTGTAATAAAGCTTTTTTGGGAAAAAAAATATATTCTGATTGGCTGCATTCCTGCTTAGTCATGTGAAATCCATAGATTAGGGCCTAATGAATTTATTTAAATTCACTGATTTCCTTATATGAACTGTAACTCATTAAAATCTTTGAAATTGTTGCATGTTGCGTTTTATATTTTATTTCAGTATATATATTTCTGGAGTAAGATAAATATTTCTTAGATATAATTTGGCTGTTGAAATTGTGTTTTGAGGGTGAGTGCAAATAAAATGGCTAGGTAGCTAACTAGCTAGCTACCACATTACGTTGCCACTAAATAAGCTGGCTAAACTAGTTAGCTAGCTGCAGTGCCAGCCATGTATCTAGCTAACATTAGCTCGATCAACCGGGCAGTCCAGCACAGCATCCTCTCAGTCCATTGCTCTCTATCACTCTCTCTCTCTCTGTGTGTGTGTGTGAGTGTGTCTAAATGTCATTCTGTTTTTATGACTGGGCCTATAAGCACATCTGCCATACAGTACAGTCAGTGTATCAGCTCAGTAAGCATTTTGTGCCATATACTAGAAATACCTTTTTTTTGTGTGTATTTTTATTTACAGCTTGTGGTGGCACATCAAAGGGGGTCAGCCAAGAAAAAAAAAAAACTTCAAAGTGGAAAGGAGAGGTTCGGAAGAGAAGGATGGAGGATAAATCCTACCTTGGCAGGAAAAAATAGGATTGAGTTGACTATGGCAATTGATATTTGCACTATTACTATTACCTGAATACCTACCTTGATGTTTAATTCCATGCTAAAACACATTTTACTATCAGTCATGTTACTAGTATACAAATCAGACTGATTTGCATACTAGCAACATGACTGAAATGATAGTGAATTGTCAATATCGATTGTTGTTTGACTGCTGTTGTAACACTTACCTGACCCTCCTTGAAATTCATTCAGAGTGAAAAATGACACATCACATTAAACTTGAAATTATATTGTGAAACACATTTTCATGAATGCTATAGACATTGTAACATTATTCCAATATCTTGAGTACCATTACATTTTTTATGAAATTGAGCACATTGATAGATATTAAGTCAACTTTGAATAAGACCGTCATTTAAACTGTACAGCCTACAGACTTTGTTTGATGTCAGTCTTCATTGGAGACTACCTGTGCTGGACATCTGCAAGATGGTGCAGACAGACTTAGAGTGCCTTCAGAATGTGTTCATACCCCTTGACTTATTCCACAATTTGTTGTGTTACAGCCTGAATTCAAAATGGGTTAACTAGATGTTTTCACTCACCCATCTACAAACAATACCCCACAATGACAAAGTGAAAACATGTTTGTGGAAATGTTTGCAATTGTATTGAAAACGAAATACAGATATAGCTCATTTACATACACTACCGTTCAAAAGTTTGGGGTCACTTAGAAATGTCCTTGTTTTTGAAAGATTTTTATTTTTTTTCATAAAAATAACATCAAATTGATCAGAAATACAGTGTAGACATTGTTCATGTTGTAAATGACTGTCACGATCACTGTCGTCGTGGAAATGACCGGACCAAGGTGCAGCATGGTGAGCGTACATTTCTTTTTATTTATAAATGTCGCCAACAAAACAAAGAATAAGGAAACGACCGTGAAACTTACTTCGGCTATCATGCCACTAACAGAGACAACTACCCACAAATACAAAAAGGAAAAAAGGCTGCCTAAGTATGATTCCCAATCAGAGACAACGAAAGACAGCTGTCCCTGATTGAGAACCATACCCGGCCAAACATAGAAACAAAGAACATAGAGTTTCCCACCCGAGTCACACCCTGACCAACCAAACATAGAGAATAAAAAGATCTCTACGGTCAGGGCGTGACAGTCCGGGTGTGCATCTACTTTGGGGTGGGACGCAGACCCCACTCCACCTCTGGCTCCCCCCACTTTGGTGGCGCCTCTGGTGCGGGGACCCTCGTCGCAGGCCCCGGACTGGGGACCGTCGCCGGAGGCTCCGGACTGAGGACCGTCGCAGGGGGCTCCGGACTGGGAACCGTCGCTGGGGGCTCCGGACTGGGGACCGTCGCTGGAGGCTCCGGACTGGGGACCGTCGCTGCAGGCTCCGGACTGGAGACCGTCGCTGCAGGCTCCGGACTGGAGACCGTCGCTGCAGGCTCCGGACTGGAGACCGTCGCTGGAGGCTCCGGACTGGAGACTCCGGACTGTGACCCGTCGTTGGAGGTTCCGGACTGTGGCCCGTCGTTGGAGGTTCCGGACTGTGGCCCGTCTTTTGGAGGTTCCGGACTGTGGCCGAAAGCTCTGGACTGGGAACCGTCGCCGGAAGCTCTGGACTGGGAACTGTCACCGGAAGCTCTGGACTGGGAACTGTCGCCGGAAGCTCTGGTGTGTGTAGGCGCACTGGAGGCTTGATGTGTGGGTCCGGCACCGGTGGCACCGGGCTGATGACACGCACCTCAGAGTGCGGAGAGGAGGCACAGGACGTACTGGACTGTGGAGGCGTACTGGAGGTCTAGAGTGCAGAGCAGGCACCACTCGTCCTGGCTGGATACCCACTTTGGCCCGGCACGTGCGGAGCGCAGGCACAGGATGCACTGGGCTGTGACAGCGCGCCGGAGACACCATGCGCAGAGCTGGCGCAGGATGCCCTGGACCGAAGAGGCGCACCGGAGACCAGGAGCGCTGTGCTGGCACAATCCGTCCTGGCTGGATGCCCACTCTAGCCCGGCCGATGCGGAGAGCTGGAATATAGCGCACCGGGCAGTGTACGCGCACTGGAGACACCATGCGCTTCATCGCATAACACGGTGCCTGACCAGTACCACGCTCCCTACCGTGAGCACGGGGAGTTAGCTCCGTCAACCAACCCATGTGCCACCCCCCTAATTTTTTGGGGAGCGGCCTCCCGGTCTTCCTTGCCAGCCGTGACCCTGTGTAACGCTGGTCCCCTTTTCTCTCTGCTTCCGCCTTACTCGCTGCCTCTGCCTGCTTCCACGGCAGGCTCTCGTGTCCTGACATCACCTCCTCCCAGGTCCATGATGTCCTCCACTCTGTCTGCCCCTCCTTACCACGCTGCTTGGTCCGCTTGTGGTGGGGAAGATAAAAATATCTCTACGGTCAGGGCATGACAATGACTATTGTAGCTGGAAACGGCAGCTTTTTTATAGAATATCTACATAGGCGTACAGAGGCCCATTATCAGCAACCATCACTCCTGGGTTCCAATGGTACGTTGTGTTAGCTAATCCAAGTTTATAATTTTAAAAGGCTAATTGATCATTAGAAAACCCTTTTACAATTATGTTAGCACAGCTGAAAACTGTTGTTCTGAATAAAGAAGCAAAAAACTGTCCTCCTTTAGACTAGTTGAGTATCTGGAGCATCAGCATTTGTGGGTTCGATTACAGGCTCAACATGTCTAGAAATAAAGACCTTTCTTCTGAAACTCGTCAGTTTATTCAAGTTCTGAGAAAAGAAGGCTATTCCATTTGAGCAAGAAACTGAAGATCTCGTACAACGCTGTGTACTACTCCCTTCACAGAACAGCGCAAACTGGACTAACCAGAATACAAAGAGGAGTGGGAGGCCCCGGTGCACACGTGAGCAAGAGGACAAGTACAAAACACCAGTCTCAACGTCAACATTGAAGAGGCGACTCAGGGATAATGGCCTTCTAGTTGGGCTCTAGCTTGCAGACCATAACTGTGGTGGTTGGCTAGGCTAACAGCTAGTTGGCTAAATAGCTAACGTTAGCTGGCTGGCAAGCTTACTGGCTAAGATACAGTGGCAAGACTAAAGTATGTGAACTTGTGACTAAAGTATGTGACTAAAGTATGAATTACCTGGATTTCTACATAAATTGGTCATCAAATTTGATCTGATCTTCATCTAAGTCACAACAATAGACAAACATAGTGTGCTTAAACAAATAAGACACAAACATAATTTAAATATTCAGTGTCGGTTGGAAAATGTATGTGAACCCCTAGGCTAATGACTTCTCCAAATACAAATTGGAGTCAGGAGTCAGCTTCCCTGGAGTCCAATCAATGAGACGAGATTGGAGATGTTGGTTGGGGCTGCCTTGCCCTATAAAAAACACTCACAAAATTTGAGTTTGCTATTGACAAGAAGCATTGCTTGATGTGAACCATGCCTTGAACAAAAGAGATCTCAGAAGATTAAGATTAAGAATTGTTGACTTGCATAAAGCTGGAAAGGTTTACAAAAGTATCTCTAAAAGCCTTGATGTTCATCAGTCTATGGTAAGACAAATTGTCTACAGTATAAATGGAGAAAGTTCAGCACTGTTGGTGCTCTCCCTAGGAGTGGCCGTCCTGCAAAGATGACTGCAAGAGCACAGTGCAGAATGCTGAATAAATTTAAGAAGAATCCTAGAGTGTCCTCTAAAGACTTACAGAAATCTCTGGAACATGCTAACATCTATGTTGACGAGTCTACGATACGTAAAACAGTAAACAAAAATGGTGTTCATGGGAGGACACCACGGAAGAAGCCACTGCTGTACCCCAAAAATTGCTGCACGTCTGAAGTTTGCAAAATGCACCTGGATGTTCCACAGTGCTACTGGCAAAATATTCTGTGGACAGATGAATCTACAGTTGTGTTGTTTGAAAGGAACACACAACACTCTGTGTGGAGAAAAAAAGGCATAAAACACCAACATCAAAACCTCAGGGAGCATCGTGGTTTGGGGCTGCTTTGCTGCCTCAGGGCCTGGACAGCTTGCTATCATCAACGGATAAATGAAGTCCCAAGTTTATCAAGACATTTCGCAGGAGAATGTTAGGCTACCTGTCCGCCAATTGAAGGTCAACAGAAGTTGGGTGATGCAACAGGACAA
>NW_019943662.1:70634-73538 GCF_002910315.2 Salvelinus sp. IW2-2015 | reverse complement strand
AGTGTTTCGATCAAAGTGTCTTGTCCCTGCTCAAGATTGCCCCGGCCAAGCGTAAGGTGCTGTGTATTGGTGAATGAAACGCTTCAGCCGCGAAGTGGTAGGTCACATCCAGCTCAAGGAACTGGGGTCCCAAGTCCCAAGTTTATCAAGACATTTCGCAGGAGAATGTTAGGCTACCTGTCCGCCAATTGAAGGTCAACAGAAGTTGGGTGATGCAACAGGACAATGACCCAAAACGCAGAAGTAAATCAACAACAGAATGGCTTCAACAGAAGAAAATACGCCTTCTGGAGTGGGCCAGTCAGATTCCTGACCTCAACCCGATTTAGATGCTGTGGCATAACCTCAGGAGAGCAGTTCACACCAGACATCCCAAGAATATTGCTAAACTGAAACAGTTTTGTAAAGAGGAATTGTCCAAAATTCCTCCTGACCGCTGTTCAGGTCTGATCCGCAACTACAGAAAACGTTTGGTTGAGATTATTGCTGCCAAAGGATTGTCAACCAGTTATTAAACCCAGGAGTTCACATACTTTTTCCAACCTGCACTGTGAATATTTACACGGTGTGTTCAATAAAGACATGAAAAAGTATAATTGTTTGTGTGTTATTAGTTTAAGCAGATTGTGTTTGTATATTGTTGTGACCTACAGTAGATGAAGTTTAGATCAAATTTTATGACCAATTTAGGCAGAAATCCAGGTCTTTCCAAAAGGTTCACATACTTTTTCTTGCTGCAGTAACTGCATTTAGCTAGCATTCTTTGATAGCTGGTTAGATGGTGTTATGTATTTCCAAAACGTTGGTTTACTTTAATGTAGCTGTAAGCTAGGTATTGATAGCAACCGGCTGACACATGCACTCACTTGACTTCGGAATTCTGATCGGTTTTATATAATAACTTGAAAAATTTAAAAGTGAGGTGTGACTGTGCATTGGTACTTTTGATGCGTAAACTAATGCAAATCAATATGTTACATGTGCTTACGTTAATGCTACCTACCCTTTAAGTAGTTTTCTGACCGGAAACTTTTTTACTCTGACTTGAGTAGTTTGATGGCTAATTTTACTTTTGCTTCAGGAAACTACAATCTAAGAAAAAGTACTTTTACTTAAGTGCAGATTTTCAGTACTCTACCCACCTCTGCAAATTATACATAGCCTAACTATAAAACGGGGATGAGCATCCACTCTGGAGAAAAGTTTACCATTCTACAGAACTAGGCCAACATCTGTCAATCAACTGATGGCCGAATCAGTTCAACTCAGCCAGGGAAACACAAACAGTAGCCTTTTATCGATTTTCACACCATTCATTATGTGACAATGGCTAGGCTAATGGTAAGCCTACAAATTGTAGCCTATTGGAATATAATCGAATAACAAGGAGCCTATTGCAACCATCGGTGGCACTAGATTATCGCCAGTTGATGTCTCGTTAAACCATCAATATGAGTTCAATTCACCCACACAACTGATTTAAATTGCAACCATTATTGGTCACCTCATTACAGCTCCCTAAAAGATGACGTCGGTTTTACCTTAGTCAGAGATRTGTATACTATGACGAGATGTTTAGGTCTGTTTAGGGGTGCATAGAAGTTTAGGTCGGCATTGAAACGCATTGGGATTATTCTGGACAGATTTTGGCGAGAGTGAGCCCTCTTGGTTCGCCTCTTCCTATCTGCCTTAAAGGCGCAGATAATCTGCCTTAAAGGCGCTGCAATGCATCTGCATTGCCCGTTGAGCATTTATGGTGATACGGCCTCTGCAGAAGTCAGGGCATTCATACTTCTTGCGCTTCGCAGAGTAGTACAGAGCTGTTGTGAAGGAAGTTGTCAAGGGAGTGTGTTTGTGTTTATACCGGACCTCCCGCCATCACCTACCGTCAACCAATCATGTCAATGCGGAGCTATACGGAGCCTTCTGCATTGTTACAGAATTCGAGAGGCGCAAGGTGATGCGGTACAGAGCTTGATTTGGCCTCTGCATGCCTCCAGAGGCTCCGCAATTGCGCCGCACCCTCCACACGAAGCCTCCGACCACATTTTCGGATCAAGCATAAATTGTCCTTTAGTCCTGCTTGCAACCAAAGTCTTTGAAAATATGTTTTCCCTCTGGTTGGTATTGTCATCAGAACAACTTAGTCCTTTTTTTAAACAGAGTAAGGGCAATGTATCTATTTGACAAGCATTCCATACAATAGAAATAAAGTATTTCCTAGTTTACCACGGCAAATCTGCTGTGGCAATTTACTCGACACTTTGTATGAGTGGAAACTAATGTTGGTGTAGCCTGCTGTTATTATTTTATTTGTTTCATATTTATGTTATCTGAAACTGTGGTACCGTCATTTCTTATCAAGATCAGTGGTAAAATATACCTGGACTGTCCATATAAATCAAGTCAATAGCAGGGATTTAGTTATTTGTGCCAGAAGGCTGTGGGACAGAATCGAACCCACACGGTAGGTCTATATAAGTGCGCTGAAGGCAGCAGCCCTAACAGCTAGACCACCCCAGGCTATGATTGAACACAATTTTGACAGTTATTTCGTAAACTTAGGATACACTTCACACTTGTACACTATATATGCAAAGGTATGTGGACACCCCTTCAAATTAGTGGATTCGGCTATTTCAGCCACACACATTGCTGACAGGTGTATAAAATCTAGCACAAAGCCATGCAATCTCCATAGACAAACATTGGCAGTAGAATGGCCATACTGAAGAGCTCAGTGACTTTCAACATGGCACCGTCATAGGATGGCACCTTTCCAACAAGTCAGTTCGACAAATGTCTTCCCTGCTAGAGTTGCCCCGGTCAACTGTAAGTGCTGTTATTGTGAAATGGAAACGGTTCAGCCGCGAAGTGGTAGGCCACACAAGCTCACAGAACGGG
>NW_019943662.1:35527-69800 GCF_002910315.2 Salvelinus sp. IW2-2015 | reverse complement strand
TGCTAGAGTTGCCCCGGTCAACTGTAAGTGCTGTTATTGTGAAATGGAAACGGTTCAGCCGCGAAGTGGTAGGCCACACAAGCTCACAGAACGGGAACCACCAAGTGCTGAAGCATGTAGCATGTAGACATCGTCTGTCCTCAGTTGCAACACTCACTACCGAGTTCCAAATTGCCTCTGGAAGCAACGCCAGCCCAAGAACTGTTCATCGGGAGCTTCGTGAAATGGGTTTCCATGACTGAGCAGCCGCACATAAGCCTAAGACGACCGTACACAATGCCAAGCATTGACTGGAGTGGTGTAAAGCTCGCCACCATTGGACTCTGGAGCAGTGGAAACGCGTTCTCTGGAGTGATGAATCCTGCTTCACCGTCTGGCAGTCCGAGAACGCTACCTGCCCCAATACATAGTGCGAATTGTAAAGTTTGGTGCACGACCTCACTAATGCTCTTGTGGCTGAATGGAAGCAAGTCCCTGCAGCAATGTGCACCAACATCTAGTGGAATGCCATCCCAGAAGAGTGGAGGATGTTATAGCAGCAACGGGGGGACCAGCTCCATATTAATGCCCATGATTTTGTTTGTGTACACATACATGTAGTGTATGCCGCAGCCTAGTGGAGACAAATATCTATTTTTTGTTATTAAGCTATATAAAACAACGGTTGTTGATGTGTATCTCAGAATGTTTAGCTTGACATTATAAGTGCAGCAATGCGCACACGGCAGCAGGCTGTTCCAAAATGCAATCAATTAGCTGGAAAACACCATTCACCGTTCTCTAGCAGGCACTTATATGCTGAAAGGCCAGGTGGTTCTAGTGTTAAGACAACTTATTTAGGCTTGCCATAACAAAGGCGTTAAACTTATTGACTCGAGACATTTCAGCTTTTCATTTTTAATTAATTTGTAAACATTTCGAAAAGCATAATTCCCCTTTGACATTATGGGGTATTGTGTGTAGGCCAGTGACAGAAAATTCCCAATTCTAATAAATGTTTTATTCAGGCTGTAACACAACAACATGTGGAAAAGGTAAAGGGTTTTGAAAACTTTCTGAAGGCACTGTATATCCACCAGTCCACCTAATCAAACCAGTCTTGTCAGTCTACCCTACCTAACCAAATAATACTTTTTGCGATAGCATAATAAATGTATTCATTACACTATTAGAATGTTGCAGTCAGAATGACTGCTCATTAGCTTGAAGAGAGGGTCCCTCGAGGCCCAGCAGTTCTAGTGTTAATGGGCATAAACACTAATCAGATTAAAATATAATCTCACTTTTATGTATCTCACTTCTATGTACAGTATCTCGCTGTATATTGCATTCTTGAGCAACTTAGTGTCTTTATGCCAATAAAAATATCTGTTACGCTGATTAATGTTCAGCTTGTGTTCCGCCAGTTGTAGTGATTATTGTTTTGCAGTTTGTCCTTTAAATTTGTTGCAGAGCACATGAGATTAACAAAAAACCTTCTACAGAGATACTTTCAGCTGAATATTTAATGACGATTCATTCGTTCGTTGACGAAAATTCACCTGGTCATTGTATGATATCTAAAGTATTAATATGTCTTAAATGCATTAAATATATATGAATTAGAGATAAAACCACTCAGCACTCCATGTTTGCTCCATTAGAGATGCTTAGAGATTGTATGAAGAAAATATTGCCTTGTTGTTGCAGAATGAATTACTGTAACAAATGTCCATTCACAAAGCCTTAAGGTTCATCCCAAGTGACACCATATTCCCTATATAGTGCACAATTTTTTACCAGAGTGGCCTAAAGTAGTTCGCTATATAGGGAATAGTGTGCCATTTGGGACAGACACTTCAAATACAACAGACAACAAAGGCATCATTCTCACCTCTTTGAGCGGGTCGTTGAGCTCACTCAGGATATTGTCCTCGTCAAAGATCTTGCCTTGATAGCGATGCTCATAGTAATCATGGATCTTCTGCCGCATGTCTGCAGGTAGCTTGTGGAATGACATGTACTGCTCCACTTGTTTGTACTGTAAAGATGGAGAGAAGAGATCATGCCAATAAACCAGTTGAACCGAAAATATCAGAGAATAAAAGCTGTCACGTTGATTGACGTCTGATGTTATGAGTGGGGATTTCAAAACATTGCACCAAAAGCAATTGGAGGTAAAATAACATTGAAACGTATTAGCGGTGTATTACAGGCAACATGTTGTAAAAGGAAACAAGGACATACACAACACACACGCATGTGCACACACTCGCACGCACCCCCATACACACACGGTGGTATCCAGGGTCATTGCGCATGAAAGTGCAGCCTGAGGCTCTTCTGAGCGAGGCTTCCACTCCATGCTAAACAATTGTCTCTCTCCTCTCTCTCAATATAGGCTACCCATGATCTCACGTAAACAAGAGAGATCTACTACATCAGGGGTCTCCAATAGGTAGATCACAGCCCACATATGAGTAGCTCGCCGATCAATTCTGAAAGTACATACATTTTTCATCACAAAATTTCATAAACATAAAGCTCCGGGCTACTATACAATCAGAGCCACATTGACATTTTCCCACCCCTGGTTGGCCACTATTGGCTCAAAAATCCAGACGTAACACAATATCTGCCAATTAATTTCCAGCAATATTGCCCCTGTCTGTCTGTTTGGTGTGCGTGTTTGTCTATAGCCAGTTAGCGGGGTTAATGATAACCGTATTGTGGGAAGAGTAGACAGACTTTTCGCAAACATTTTCTCAATTAAATGTTAACTGCAAAGTAGGCTTACCTGACAGAACTATACGTCATGATTGTTTCTTTCAATTGGGTGGCCATTGTTTTGCAAACTCTGCCATGACGTGTTGCTGCACTAGGCCTAACAGCAGAAACATCACCATACCCACACATTCCTCTCTTATTAATGGATAATTAAAGGGGAATTCCACACTTTTTCCAGACCTCAAAAATATTCTTCTGATGTTTTTATCTTTATTTAACTAGGCAAGTATGTTAATAACAAATTCTTATTTTCAATGACGGGTTAACTGCCCTGTTCAGGGGCAGAACGACAGATTTTTACCTTGCAGCTTGGGGATTTGATCTCGCAACACTTTCGGTGACTAGTCCAAGGCTCTAACCACTAGGCTACCTGCCACCCCATTTAAGCATTGACATGGACTCACTGTTTCTCTATGAATAATTGTACTACTGAGAATAGAAAACGTAAAACAAATCAAAAACTAGGAAACATTAAACTGAGAAAACACAATTAATTTTATGGGGCCTGTCATGCCAAATACTGTTTATCAAGAATTATTTGACCAGGTATATTGATAGAAGTTCAATATGACACGTTACACAACTCTCTCTTTCCCCTCCTTGCCTCTTTTGACCTCACCCTTTCACAATCCCCTCCAACTCACAAGGTAGGCAATACGCTTGACCTCATCTTTACTAGAGGCTGCTCGCATACTAATCTCACTGCAACCCCCCTCCAGGTCTCTGACCACTACTTTGTTTCCTTTTCTGTCTCCCTTTCCTCCAACTCCAGCCACTCAGTCCCTACCCAGATGGTCATGCGCCGTTGCAATCTTCGCTCTTTCTCTACCACTACTCTCTCCTCTTCTATCCAATCATCTCTCCCTTCTGCTAAATCCTTCTCCCTCTTGTATCTTGATTCTGCCTCTTCGACCCTACTCTCCTCCCTTTCCGCATCCTATGACTTGCAATGTCCCCTTTCCTCCCGGCCGGCTCAGCCCTCCCCTCCTGCTCCATGGCTGAGTGCGGCTCATTACGAGCTTACAGAACAGGTCTGCGGGCAACTGAGCAAAAATGTTGGAAAACTAAAGTTCCGGAGGACCATCCTTTCACTCCCTCCTCTCTACCTTCTCTTCCTCTGTATCCGCTGTTAAAGCCACTTTCTACCACTCTCAATTTCAAGCTTCTGCCTCTAACCCTAGGAAACTATTTTCCAACTCTTTAACCCCCCCCTCTGCAGATGACTTTGTCAACCACTTTGAAAAGAAGGTTGATGASATCCACTACTCAATCACTCAGCCTATTGAGGTCACAGGTCTCACTCACAAATAACTACCCTATGCCTTAACCTCTTTCTCCCCTCTCTCTCCAGATGAAATCCTGCAACTAGTGAGGTCTGGCCGACTGACAACCTGCCCGCTTGACCCCATTCCCTCCTCCTTTCTCCAGACCATCTCTAGAGACATTCTCCCATTCCTCACTTCCCTCATCAACTCATCCATGACCACTGGCTGCATCCCCACTGACTTCAAAATGGTCCGAGTCGCTCCCCTTCTCAAGAAACCAACACTTAACTTATCTGACATCAAAAACTATAGACATGTATCCCGTCTTTATTTTCTTTCCAACACACTTGAGCGTGCTGTCTGATCAACTTACTCATTATCTCACTCAGAACGATCTTCTTGACCCTAAACAGTCAGGCTTCAAGACGGTTCACGGAGGCTCTCCCCACTGCCAAAGTTGACTCTCTCCTTCTGTTCTCATCCTCCAAGATCTATCTGCTGCCTTCAACACCGTGAACCATCAGGTCCTCCTCTCCACCCTCTCCGGGCTGGGCGTCTCATGCTCTGCACACTCCTGGATTGCATCCTACTGGCAGGCTGCTCCTACCAGGTGATGTGGAGAGGATCTGTCTCTGCACCACGTACTCTCACTACTGGTGTCCCCAAGGGCTCGGTTCTAGGCCCTCTCCTCTTCTCTCTATACATAAAGTCACTCGGCTSCGTCATATCCTCACATGGTCTCTCCTATCATTGCTATGCAGACGACACACAATTAATCTTCTCCTTTCCCCCCTCTGACACCCAGGTGGCGACACGCATCTCTGCGTACCTGGCAGATATCTCAACTTGTCGGCCCACCACCTCAAGCTCAACCTCGATGGAGCTGTTCTTCCTCCCGGGGAAAGCCTGCCCGCTCAAAGACCTCTCTATCATGGTTGACTACTCCTCAGTGTCACCCACCCAGAGTGTAAAGAACCTTGGCACCCTGTCATTCTCTGCCAACATCAAAGCAGTGACTCGCTCYTGCAGGTTCATGCCCTTCAACATCCGAGTAACACTACCTCACACAGGAAGAGGCGGAGGTCCTAATCCGGGCACTTGAACTCTCCCGTCTGAACTACTGCAACTCGCTATTGGCTGGGCTCCCCGCTTGTGCCACTAATCCTCTGCAACTTAGCAGGAATGCTGCAGCCAGCTTGGTTTTCAACCTTCCCAAGTTCTCTCATGTCATCCCGCTCCTCCGCACACTCCTCTTTCTTCCAGTCTAAGTTCGCATCCACTACAAGACCATGTTGCTTACCTATGGAACACTAAGAGGAACTTCCCCTTCCTACCCTAAGGCTATGCTCAAACGCTACACCCCAAGCAGAGCACTCCATTCTGCCAGCTCCAGTCTCTTGGCCCTCCCACCCYTACRGGAGCTGTTGCTCAGCCCAGTCCAAGCTCTTCTCTGTCCTGGCACCCCAATGGTGGAATAAGATTCACCCTGAAGCTAGGACAGCAGAGTCCCTGCCCATCTTCTAAAAACATCTGAAACCCAGCCTCTTCAAACAGTATCTTAAATAATCCCCCTTCCCTCCCCCCAAAATAAAACAAATAATGCATTTTAACCAGCACTTGACCCTCTCCTCCCTTCTAGCTCTGACTCTACTGATTGCTAATTGAACATTTTTACTGCAATATGTGGATGTCCCACCTAGCTATCTTAAGATGAATGTGCTAACTGTAAGTCACTCTGGATAACAGTGTCTGCTTAATAACTAAAATATAAACATGTAAATGTGACTCACCATTTGGATTCGGTCTTATGTAGCGACATTTTTATTTCTGTTTTTTACATTGGACAAAAGTAGAGACTCAGAGCTACAACATTGTATATCATACACTGCATTTGAGGAACAATGGGAAAGCAATTATGCTTTGAAAGTTGATTAACTTGTAAACTCACTTTTGAAAAAATTCAATTTTAGTGTTTCGGTGAGAGAGCTCTTCATTGTCTACACCTATTCAGCATCGTTCCCACCCTCTTGAGATTTAGCCCCACCCATCTCGTTTCGTTCTCGTTTCATTCAGAGCGAACACTCGACGCTCTGGCCGATGATTTGTTTACCTCTGGATAACATGAAAATAGCCTAACCAGCTTTGCTGGCAACAATTTCATTATGCTTTTTTGCCGAGGTTTACTGACACCGGCCATATTCAACGGGTGTTGTACACTTTAGCTTAAGACATGTAGCTAGCTACCTATGGAAACAATGAACCTAGCTAGGTAAACAACATGTTATATCACACACATCATGTCATGTTATCTAATGAGCCAGCCACCTTACGTTAGCTAGGGTGCCAACCAGCTAATGCTAGCGAACAGTACACGTTAGCGTAAGACATGTAGCTAAACAATGAACCTAGCTAGGCAAACAATGAACCTAGCTAGGCAAACAACGTGATAGCACACACATCATGAGCCAGCCAGCTAACATTAAACAACGATGAATAATAACATTATACACGTAGCATTAGCTAGGGAGCCAGCCAGCTAATGTTAACTAGCTATCTAACAGTACACTTTAGCTTGAAATTAAATCACTTTCTGTTTTAAACGTGTAATATCTGAAAATGTAGCTAGCTAGACTATCTTACCCATATACATTTACATTTACATTTACATTTAAGTCATTTAGCAGACGCTCTTATCCAGAGCGACTTACAAATTGGTGCATTCACCTTATGATATCCAGTGGAACAACCACTTTACAATAGTGCATCTAACTCTTTTAAGGGGGGGGGGGTTAGAAGGATTACTTTATCCTATCCTAGGTATTCCTTAAAGAGGTGGGGTTTCAGGTGTCTCCGGAAGGTGGTGATTGACTCCGCTGACTGGCGTCGTGAGGGAGTTTGTTCCACCATTGGGGTGCCAGAGCAGCGAACAGTTTTGACTGGGCTGAGCGGGAACTGTACTTCCTCAGAGGTAGGGAGGCGAGCAGGCCAGAGGTGGATGAACGTAGTGCCCTTGTTTGGGTGTAGGGCCTGATCAGAGCCTGAAGGTACGGAGGTCCGTTCCCCTCACAGCTCCGTAGGCAAGCACCATGGTCTTGTGAGCGGATGCGAGCTTCAACTGGAAGCCAGTGGGAGAGGCGGAGGAGCGGGGTGACGTGAGAGAACTTGGGAAAGTTGAACACCAGACGGGCTGCGGCGTTCTGGATGAGTTGTAGGGGTTTAATGGCACAGGCAGGGAGCCCAGCCAACAGCGAGTTGCAGTAATCCAGACGGGAGATGACAAGTGCCTGGATTAGGACCTGCGCCGCTTCCTGCGTGAGGCAGGGTCGTACTCTGCGAATGTTGTAGAGCATGAACCTACAGGAACGGGTCACCGCCTTGATGTTAGTTGAGAACGACAGGGTGTTGTCCAGGATCACGCCAAGGTTCTTAGCACTCTGGGAGGAGGACACAATGGAGTTGTCAACCGTGATGGCGAGATCATGGAACGGGCAGTCTTCCCCGGGAGGAAGAGGCTCCGTCTTGCCGAGGTTCAGCTTGAGGTGGTGATCGTCATCCACACTGATATGTCTGCCAGACATGCAGAGATGCGATTCACACCTGGTTATCAGAGGGGGGAAAGGAGAAGATTAATTGTGTGTCGTCTGCATAGCAATGATAGGAGAGACATGTGAGGATATGACAGAGCCAAGTGACTTGGTGTATAGCGAGAATAGGGAGGGCCTAGAACAGAGCCCTGGGGGACACCAGTGGTGAGAGCACGTGGTGCGGAGACAGATTCTCGCCACGCCACCTGGTAGGAGCGACCTGTCAGGTAGGACGCAATCCAAGCGTGGGCCGCGCCGGAGATGCCCAGCTCGGAGAGGGTGGAGAGGAGGATCTGATGGTTCACAGTATCAAAGGCAGCCGATAGGTCTAGAAGGATGAGAGCAGAGGAGAGAGAGTAGCTTTAGCAGTGCGGAGCGCCTCCGTGACACAGAGAAGAGCAGTCTCAGTTGAATGACTAGTCTTGAAACCTGACTGATTTGGATCAAGAAGGTCATTCTGAGAGAGATAGCAGGAGAGCTGGCCAAGGCCGGCACGTTCAAGAGTTTTGGAGAGAAAAGAAAGAAGGGATACTGGTCTGTAGTTGTTGACATCGGAGGGATCGAGTGTAGGTTTTTTCAGAAGGGGTGCAACTCTCGCTCTCTTGAAGACGGAAGGGACGTAGCCAGCGGTCAAGGATGAGTTGATGAGCGAGGTGAGGTAAGGGAGAAGGTCTCCGGAAATGGTCTGGAGAAGAGAGGAGGGGATAGGGTCAAGGCGGCAGGTTGTTGGGCGGCCGGCCGTCACAAGACGCGAGATTTCATCTGGAGAGAGAGGGGAGAAAGAGGTCAAAGCACAGGGTAGGGCAGTGTGAGCAGAACCAGCGGTGTCGTTTGTCTTAGCAAACGAGGATCGGATGTCGTCGACCTTCTTTTCAAAATGGTTGACGAAGTCATCAGCAGAGAGGGAGGAGGGGGAGGAGGGGGGAGGAGGATTCGGGAGGGAGGAGAAGGTGGCAAAGAGCTTCCTAGGGTTAGAGGCAGATGCTTGGAATTTAGAGTGGTAGAAATTGGCTTTAGCAGCAGAGACAGAAGAGGAGAATGTAGAGAGGAGGGAGTGAAAGGATGCAGGTCCGCAGGGAGGCGAGTTTTCCTCCATTTCCGCTCGGCTGCCCGGAGCCCTGTTTTGTGAGCTCGCAATGAGTCGTCGAGCCACGGAGCAGGAGGGGAGGACCGAGCCGGCCTGGAGGATAGGGGACATAGAGAGTCAAAGGATGCAGAAAGGGAGGAGAGGAGGGTTGAGGAGGCAGAATCAGGAGATAGGTTGGAGAAGGTTTGAGCAGAGGGAAGAGATGATAGGATGGAAGAGGGAAGAGTAGCGGGGGAGAGAGAGCGAAGGTTGGGACGGCGCGATACCATCCGAGTAGGGGCAGTGTGGGAAGTGTTGGATGAGAGCGAGAGGGAAAAGGATACAAGGTAGTGGTCGGAGACTTGGAGGGGAGTTGCAATGAGATTAGTGGAAGAACAGCATCTAGTAAAGATGAGGTCAAGCGTATTGCCTGCCTTATACATCATCATGCTTGATAGACTCCTCTCTCTGTCACGGATCCATGCCACAAATGCCCTTAGTTTGACGACGTAATACGGAAACAGGTGTTTCAGCCATCTCTTTAGCTATCATACTCTAATTCCACTGATTTCAAATCTCGATCCTCCAGAAAGTGGAGATCAACACTTATGCAGCTACATTTAAAAAAAAAAATCAGTGTTCGACAGGATCACCAAAACAGACTGAGCTCAAATACACAGAAGCCTTCTATTTGGAAGACCAATCTGAACTCTGAACTTGGCATGTCCAGCCCACTCATTATCTTAGCCAATCATGGCTAGTGGTAAGGTTGCTGCCTTTTTCTGTGGTTTACCAACAAGGCTCGTAATTAACAATTGTATTCGTATTTACAGATGGAAAACAATTTTGTTATTAAGGGACATGAAAGTTCACATGTTCCAGAAGGCATTTCTGCCAAAAAAACACATTTTGATAAAAAAATAAATAATTCAGACTGTGTCTTGACTGTGGTTGTTGTCATGTCTCAGAGGGTTGGTTGTCATATGGTAGGATATGGGGTCACTAAATATGATCTGGAGCCAGTCTCTCTGCAGGGTGCTGTGCCCTAATGGAGTCATTCAGTTGTCACAACATCCGATCTAGAGTTGATCTCTACAGTAGGAATACTGTTAAAACCTGTTTTAACTGTTTAACACTTGAGTTCCAAATATCTCTAACGATCCCCTCAGCATTAGTTTTTTTATGCGCTAAGTGTTCCAAAATTGTATTGATACGCAAAAGGACAGTTAACCCGTGTTGCCCTCAAACCAAGGCACGCTGCATGCTAATTATTTATAGGCTATATTTCAACATGTCAATTTAAAATATTTTTTTAGTTTTCCATCAACAGTTTGAAATGAGATACGTTCCACCTCCTCATCAATTCACATAGAAGTAGCCCATTTCACGGTTGAGGACAATTTACATTTAAGGCATGCAATGCTAATGTAGGTGAGGATAAGTTAGATGAACAAACTTCTTTCTTCGATGAGAGCCCAAGCAGTGTTTCCCCTGGTCAAGTTGTCAGACATTTGCTCATCTCCAGTCAGAACAGAACCTGCCCAAACTTTTTCTCCCTGGCGCATTTTCCGCCTGGCGCCAACATTGCCTTCATTGTTGTTTTCCTTACTAATACTTACACTGGACAGGTGTGCGTTCCTATTAAAGTTAGTGCCTTATTACATCATCAAAACAGTTTCTGTATACCGTGTTATATCGTTTCTACAGTAGCACACCGTTTGTAGCTATGCATGGAGCGTAATGTATTCTCTGTGTATTTCCTTATAATCATGGACAAGTGAGGTACTAATTATATAACCTTTATGGTGTGATACTCAATTGTGCTTATGTAGCTAGCTACATTCTTCTATTAGCTAAAACAATGCTAATAGTGTCAGATAAGTATTAGCTTGTGTCGTATCCTTTGAAGCTACCCTGGCCTTATCATGACCATGGCTTCTGTATTAATTTGGCCTGTTTAGCATAGCTCTGCTCTGCCACCTTGTGGAGCTCTTCAGTTACCATTTCTTACTGTTTCTTATGTAGCTATATCATTGTGGGGATCGCAAAGTAAAAGCCCCCACTTAAATTTTTGACATACTTCTGACTTTTTATTATGTGGGACTTACGACGCATACTTCTTATTTTTCTTCCGCATGTTACTCTTACCCCGTTCAAGCTTTATAATGTGTAGACTGATCTGGATTAGGTTTCTTGCATACAACATTTTGATATCTTTTATACTTTTTAAACTATTAAACTTTTCGCCCATCTTCATTCACTTTAATGGGACTTTTTTTCCAACATTCTAAAGCTCCCCATTGTGACAGCATTACTACCAACATTCACTGTAAACAATGTAACTTCGACACATCAGCTACTTTGACCACTTTGAAATCAACTTGTACAAAATGTTAGAGCATATGAAATCTTCCTCTGCAAATCTGAAATAATAACAAAATGATCTGGTACAGATCAAACGTTACAACTGTTTAAGTAACCACATCAACATTTTCTCTAACTCTAACAACTGAACTTTTGACCACTTCCCCAACAAGTTACACAAAAAGTTAGAAGGTAGGACATCTTTGTATTCTTAGAACAAAAATATCGCTACGGATCTAATCATACAGCTACAGTATTTTAGTAACTGCATTAACACATTTATCCCCATTTTTTCCAGACAACTGCCATTTTTACCACTCCCCCAAAAAGTCTGATAAAGAATTAGAGCATATGAAATCTTCCTCTACTTCTCTGCTATTCAAATCTGACGTTAGAACAAAAATATATTCTCCCAATAAAAAGTCACAGGAGTTTAGAGTGACCAAAAAAAACTAGCTAATGGCTCATCATTGAGAAACCCAAACGGAGCTGTTGCTATGAATACTCACACAAACTTAGAGGGTGACATCTCTGCTATTAAAATCTGGAATCGGAACAGAATTCTTCAACCAATAACAGCTGTTTGTCAGAGTTTAGTGACGAGAAGCAGCTAGATAATGTCAGCTAACAGCTTTCTAATGTCGCATCCTTTTGCAGCTGAAATTGAGCTGTTGCCATGGATACCAATGTATTTCAATGGGGGAAAAAAGGCCATAGACTACAATGGTAAAAAAGAAATCTCTTCTTTCATCGCTTAATAAGCTTTTAACTCCAAACCAACGCTGAGATGTTTAGATTGTTCGATGGAGAAAGCACTTCGGTCAACTGCCACACAGATTCAAGCTGACCTTCAGACACGAGGTACGACAATTTCAACTTGCACTATCCATCGCCAACTCAATGAAAGGGGGTTATATTGTAGGAGACACAGGCGGACCCCACTGCTGAGGGAAAGACATAAGAAAGCCCGACTGCAATTTGCCAAAACACACCTGAACATGACAAAATCCTTCTGGGAGAATGTCCTGTAGACAGATGAGACCAAATTAGAGTTTTTTTGGTAAAGCACACCATCTCTATGTTTACATAAAACAAAATGAAGCTTTCAAAGAAAATAACACCTTCCCTACAGTCAAACATGGAGGAGGTTCAGTGATGTTTTGGGGTTGCTTTGCTGCCCCTGGCACTGGTTGTCTTGAACGTGTCCATGGAATCATGAAATCAGCTGAATACCAAGGTATTTTGGAGCGCAATGTTGGACCCAGTGTCAGAAAGTTGGGCCTCCATCGCAGGTCATTGTTCTTCCAGCAGGACAATGATCCCAAACACACTTCAAAAAACACCCAGGAATGGTTCAAGACAAAACGCTGGACTGTTCTGAAGTGGCCAGCAATGAGTCCAGATCTAATTCCCATTGAAAACTTGTGGAGAGATCTGAAAACAGCAGTCAAGAGAAGGCACCCTTCTAATCTGGAACTGGAGCAGTTGGAGAACTGGAGCAGTTTGCACAAGAGGAGTGGGTCAAACTGCCAGTACAGAGGTGCAGGAAGCTCATTGATTGTTATAGGAAGTGCTTTATTGCAGTTATTTTGACCAACGGCTGTCAATCATTTTGTCAATGCCATTTCTGTTTATTTTCTGATTTAAATGGATATATTAGGTTCTGAATCAAAAACAAAGGTTCTGTAATATTAATAGTGAAATAAAGAATTGTGGAGACCAAATACTTTGTTCAATTTCAACTTATTTTTAGGGAAAATTGTGAGTTACTTAAAAAAATGCAAGGCTACCAATATTTTTGGCCACGACTGTATATACAGGGGGTACCGGTACAGAGTCAATGTGCGGGGGTACTGGTTAGTCGAGGTAATATGTACATGTAGGTAGAGGTTTTATTTATTTTATTTTAAATAATTTTTTGGATTGAATATCCAAAACATACAATATACTTGCAGTGAAGCCGCTCTGCAACGATACCAAACCAGTCATTCAACAGACTCCCATTCAGAGCAAAACACAGAAGCATCCAGGGTCAACGCCCTGCTCAAATCTGCCACAAGGCCAAAAAAAACGGGGACGCGAACCCTCCAAGATCCCATAGTTGTCCTTCAACCAATCCAGACCCCTCCCACAGTCACCACCCCAATAATTAAAAAAAAGTTAGAATAAAATAATAAACAAGAAAATAAATTCCATTCCACACCCCCAAGAACCCCAGCAATGCACCAACAACCAAGAAAATGAACTCATGAGAAAAAGAAAAAGATAAAAGAAAACAGAAAACAATACAAAAAAAACAAAGGACATCAAGAACAACTAAAATTATAACAGCAAGGCCAACTGTATATGTTTGAGTGCATGTCTGGCACTATTTACATATGTGTGTGTGCGTGTATGTGTGTATTTGAATGAGAGTGTGTGTATATGCATGTGTACAAACACCTGCACGGCATCAGCCTCAGGCAAACCGGCATTAGCTGTAAAAACACTGCCCCTCAGTGTCATTCAAACTTACTTTTTATCATGTTTTATTTTGACTTTATTTTTTATACTTTAAATTTGACCATCATTCTATCTCCCGCCCAGCAACTCCACTCCCACTTGTCTCCAATTCCACATCCCAACCCTCAGCTTCCCACAGCCCATCCCACCTAACTCTGCTGGCCACCCTCTTTGGATTTCTATGCAACACATATCTTTCAACTATGCTGTGATGTCTAACATACAATTTCAATCTATCTAATCGAATAGAATTGACAGATTGCGAGTTGAAGATAAATACTTTTACTAAGAGTATTAGTATATTAGTAATTGACTGACCCGGTCTCTCCAGATCTCCTAGTACTATTTCTAGGGTCAATTTTAGATCAATGTTATGCATTTTCAGCCATTCCTGAACCTGAGACCAGAAACAGGCTACCTGAGGGAAATACCAAAATAAATGGTCTATTGATTCTGTATCCTCACAACAAAATATGCAGTTTCAATGATTTTATGCCCCAAATAATCAATATATTGTTTGTTGGTGGCAAGAATTCTATATAATAATTTTAGCTTTATATATATTGTTTTATATATCAACTCATACACCCTGTACCATGGAATCGATACATCAAACATCTCTTCCCAACTATTTTGCAATCTGTATGGCACAGTTGTCAAGATACTGGTCCTCAAATGAAACTGGAATACTTTACTATTTATGCTATTTTTATTCCTCCGGCAGTTTTGATCCTTTATATTGGGAAGACAGACCAGTTCCCTACCTCCATGTAGGTAGAGTTAGTGACTATGCATAGATAATAAACAGAGAGTAGCAGCAGCGTAAAATAGGGGTCTGGGTAGCCCTTTGATTAGCTGTTCAGGAGTCTTATGGCTTGGGGGTAAAAACTGTTGAGAAGCCTTTTTGTCCTAGACTTGGCACTCCGGTACCACTTGCCAAGCCGCAGTAGCAGGGAGAACAGTCTATGACTGGGGTGGCTGGGGTCTTTGACCATTTCTAGGGCCTTCCTCTGACACCGCCTGGTGTAGAGGTCCTGGATGGTAGGCAGCTTAGCTCCAGTAATGTACTGGGCCGTACACACTACCCTCTGTAGTGCCTTACAGTCAGAGGCCAAGCAATTGCCGTACCAGGCAGTGATGCAACCAGTCAGGATGCTCTCGATGTTGCAGCTGTAGAACCTTTTGAGGATCTCAGGACCCATGCCAAATCTTTTTTAGTTTCCTGAGGGGGAATAGGCTTTGTCGTGCCCCTCTTCACGACTGTCTTGGTGTGTTTGGACCATTCTAGTTTGTTGTTGATGTGGACACCAAGCTTGAAGCTCTCAACCTGCTCCACTACAGCCCGTTGATGAGAATGGGGGCGTGCTCGGTCCTCCTTTTCCTGTAGTCCACAATCATCTCCTTAGTCTTGGTTACGTTGAGGGATAGGTTGTTATTCTGGCACCACCCGGCCAGGTCTCTGACCTCCTCCCTATAGGCTGTCTCGTTGTTGTCGGTGATCAGGCCTACCACTGTTGTGTCGTCTGCAAACTTAATGATGGTGTTGGAGTCGTGCCTGGCTATGCAGTCGTGGGTGAACAGGGAGTACAGTAGGGGACTGAGCATGCACCCCTGGGGATCTCCAGTGTTGAGGATCAGCGTGGCAGATGAAACCAACTCTAACTGTGCCATTAGCGGAAAAACAGTAGAATTCCCAACAAATGCTCTCCAAAATCAATTATCGTGCGCAGGCCTTGTAAAAGTTCTCTCCAGTTTAGCCCTGATGTCTTGCCATCAAAGATTGGCATCGGTCCAATACCACAGTGCACAGCTGAATCACGAGCAGGAAACGGTACATAAAGGGACAGCAAACCCCTTTCCAGGTCAGCCAAATGATACTGAGACATTCCTAGCTGACATAGAGGACGCATTGGATGGCTACCCGAATGCTGCGGGTTCTGACAAGGTTTAACTGTTGAAACGAACGTCGAATAGACACATGACGAGGTTCATTCGTTTACAACAGCAACACGTGCTCTTAACGACTACACTAAACTTGCCACAGCTTTGAAATTAGAATTCAGTGGTTCTGCGACTCGCAAACACGATAGCTCACTGGCTAACACTGTCAAACAAGCACGGAATGAACACCCACAAGCTTAATATCATAGGCTTCATTCAGCTTACTTTGCCCTACTCACTGAAATAGGAATGGAACAAGCTGTTACCATTCAAACAAATGTTTCTGTCGCACATGTATCCCACCTTCATTACCTACTTGGGCCCTACAGCCCATGTTGGCTTGCCTATCTTACAACTCAGAGAGCTTGTAAGCACGGCTTTTGAGGTATCAAAAGATCACAACGCTAAGAGCCCTGACCACTTGGTTTTGAAGTTTGACCAGGAGCACTCACTCCAGTTAGCAATGACCGCAATGATGATCCACAATCAGGACATCCCGTGGTCATTATTTTTATGTTGGTTTGCAACTTGCAGGATAATCATTCAAGCCACCAGAGGGGGGCACGTCATGACATATGCCCCCCCCCCCCTCTCTCTCTTTCTCTCTCTCCATTCAATTCAAGTCAAGGGGCTTTATTGCCATGGGAAACATATATTAACATATGCCACTTGCCAAAGCAAGTGAAGTAGATAAATACAAAAGTTAAATAAACAATAAAAATGAACAGTAAACATTACACTCATAGAAGTTCCAAAAGAATAAAGACACTACAATTGTCATAGTATGTATATATACAGGTTGTAATGATGTACAAATGGTTAAAGTACAAAAGAGAACATAAATAAACATAATATGGGTTGTATTTACAATGGTTTGTTCTTCACTGGTTGCCCTTTCTTATGGCAAAAGGTCACAAATCTTGCTGCTGTGATGGCACACTTGGTATTTCACCAGTAGACTTGAGTTTATCAAAATCGGGTTTGTTTTTTAATTCTTTGTGGATCTGTGTAATCTGAGGGAAATATATTTCAGGAGGTTAGGAAGTGCAGCTCAGTTTCCACCTCATTTGTGGGCAGTGTGCACAAGCCTGTCTTCTCTTGAGAGCCAGTCTGCCTACTTTCTCAATAGCATGGCTATGCTCACTGAGTCTTGACATAGTCAGAGCTTTCCTTAAGTTTGGGTCAGGGACTATGCCACGTGTACTCTCTGTTTAGGGCCAAATAGCATTCTAGTTTCCTCTGTTTTTTGTTAATTCTTTCCAATGTGTCAAGTAATTATCTTTTCTCATGATTTGGTTGGTCTAATTGTGTTGCTGTCCTGGGTCTCTGTGGGTCTGTTTGTGTTTGTGAACAGAGCCCCAGGACCAACTTGCTTAGGGTACTCTTCTCCAGGTTCATCTCTCTGTAGGTGATGGCTTTGTTATGGAAGGTTTGGAATCACTTCCTTTTAGGTGGCTGTAGAAATTAACGGCTCTTTTCTGGATTTTACATTTACATTTACATTTGAGTCATTTAGCAGACGCTCTTATCCAAGCGACTTACAAATTGGAAAGTTCATACATATCATCCTGGCCCCCCGTGGGAATGAACCCACAACCCTGGCGTTGCAAGCGCCATGCTCTACCAACTGAGCCACACGGGACCATTTTGATAATAGTGGGTATCGGCCTAATTTTTCTCTGCATGCATTATTTGGTGTTTTACGTTGTACACATAGGATATTTTTGCAGAATTCTGCATGCAGAGTCTCAATTTGGTGTTTGGCCCATTTTGTGAATTCTTGGTTGGTGAGCGGATCCCAGACCTCACAACCATGAAGGGCAATGGGTTCTGTAACTGATTCAAGTATTTTTAGCCAGATCCTTATTGGTATGTTGAATTTTATGTTCCTTTTGATGGCATAGAATGCCCTTTTTGCCTTGTCAGATCGTTCACAGCTTTGTGGAAGTTACCTGTGGCGCTGATGTTTAGGCCAAGGGTATGTACAGTTTTTTGTGTGTTCTTGGGCAACGGTGTCTAGATGGAATTTGTATTTGTGTTCCTGGTGACTGGACCTACTTTGGAACACCATTATTTTGGTCTTACTGAGATCTACTGTCAGGGCCCAGGTTTGGCAGAATCTGTGCAGAAGATCTAGGTGCTGCTGTAGGCCCTCCTTGGTTTGTGACAGAAGCACCAGATCATCAGCAAACAGTAGACATTTGACTTCAGATTCTAGTAGGGTGAGGCTGGGTGCTGCAGACTGTTCTAGTGCCCTAGACAATTTTGTTGATATATATGTTGAAGAGGGTGGGGCTTAAGCTGCATCCCTGTCTCACCCCACGGCTCTGTGGGAAGAAATGTGTGTGTTTTTTGCCTATCTTAAATTCTTTGGGCTAGGGGGCAGTATTCGGAAGATTTGATGAATGAGGTGCCCAAAGTGAACTGCCTGTTACTCAGGCCCAGAAGCTAGGGTATGCATATAATTGGTAGTATTGGATAGAACACACTCTAAAGGCAGGCAAAAACACGAGGACAATCCATCCAGAAAAAAACTTTTCAGCTCACCCTTGATTACTATGGCTGTCAATGGGAATATAAAAGGAAGACCTCCCAGATTGCAGCTCTTAGGGCTTCCACTAGATGTCAGGCTTGTTTTTTGAAAAATAAGCTAGAATTTGTAGTGGCTCCCATTTTGGCTGTAGTGTTTGTTGCGCCTTCCGGAGAGTGTGCGTACTTCGTTATTTATCTCCGGTAATGGTCTCCGTTATTCTGACTGACCCGGTCTCTCCAGATCTCCTAGTACTATTTCTAGGGTCAATTTTAGATCAATTTTAGATTCTTAAATTTTATCATTTGTTTACATATTAGGGTACCTGAGGATTGATTAGGAATGTTGTTTGATATGTTTGGAAGAAGTTTATTGGTAATTTACGGGATTAATTTCTATGCATTTTGAATGAGGGAAACCGGTGGATAATTGAGTCTAGCGCGCCAATGAAACATACTTTTTTGGGCTATAAAGAAGGACTTTATCGAACAAAAGGACCATTTGATATGTAGCTGGGACCCTCGTGATTGCAACCAGATGAAGATCTTCAAAGGTAAGTGATTTATTTTATCGCTATTTCTGACTTTCGTGACGCCTCTGCTTGGTTGTATGTAATGCTTTTGTGTGCAGGGCGCTGTCCTCAGATAATCGCATGGTGTGCTTTCGCCATAAAGCCTTTTTTAAATCTGACAACGTGTCACGACTTCAGCCGAAGTCGGTTCCTCTCCTTGTTCAGGCAGCATTCGGCGGTCGACGTCACCGGTCCTCTCAGCCATCGCCGATCCACCTTTCATTTTCCATTTGTTTTGTCTTGTTTTCCCACACACCTGGTTTACATTCCCTCATTACATGACGTCTATAATACCCTCTGTTCCCCCCATGTCTGTGTGTGGAATTGTTTGTTGTAAAGTGTTTGTGCATTATAGACTGGTTTGCGACGGGTTATTTCAACCCATATTTTGTTGTTTCGGGCGCCGTCGGTTTTGCCTCATTAACTTAAACTGCTCCGGTTATTACCCAGTTCTGCTCTCCTGCGCCTGACTTCCCTGCAGCCAGTTACGCACCTCTTACACAACGCGGCTGGATTAACAAGATGTTAAGCTTTTAAATGATGTATGACATTGTATTTTCATGAATGTTTAATATTATGATTTCTGTCATTTGAATTTCGCGCTCTGCAATTTCACCGGATGTTGTCGAGGTGAGACGCCAGCGTCCCAATGATCCGTAAGAAGTTAACTGCACACTTGTTGTTTGTGTACATGGATTTTATAATGTCGTATGTTTTCCACTTTCCATCAATTTCTATAGCAGACCCTCATGCCAAATTGAGTCGAAAGCTTTTTTGAAATCAACAAAGCATTAGAAGACTTTGCCTTTGTTTTGGTTTGTTTGTTTGTCAATTAGGGTGTGCAGGGTGAATACGTGGTCTGTCGTATGATAATTTGGTAAAAAGCCAATTTGACATTGCTCAGTACATTGTTTTCACTGAGGAAATGGACGAGTCTGCTGTTAATGTTAATGCAGACCATTTCCCCAAGGTTGCTGTTGACGCAAATCCCACGGTAGGTATTGGGGTCAAATTTGTTCCCACTTTTGTGGATTGGGGTGATCAGTCCTTGGTTCCAAATATAGGGGAAGATGCCAGAGCTAAGGATGATGTTAAAGAGTTTTAGTATAGCCAATTGGAATTTGTTGTCTGTAAATTTTATAATTTCATTGAGGATACCATCAACACCACAGGCCTTTTTGTTTGTTTAGTGTTTTCCAATTTTCCAGGAAGTGGTTAGTGTCATTGTCACGATCGTGTGGAGGAGAGACGGACCAAAACGCAGCATGTGGAAAATAAGCCATCTTCTTTTATTTTACTACGAAGATGAACATGAAGCGAAACACTATTACAAACTATACAAAAACAACAAACGACCGTGAAGCTATAAACGTAGTGCACACACACAGGCTACAAACGTTCAACTAGACAATTCCCCCACAACAGCTAAGCCTATGGTTGCCTTAAATATGGCTCCCAATCAGAGACAACAATAACCAGCTGTCTCTAATTGAGACCCAATTCAGGCAACCATAGACTTTCCTAGATACCTACACTCAACCATAGACACAGCTAGACTACTATACTAAACATAAACCAACTACTCTAATAAACCCCTAAACCTTACAACCACCCTAGACACTACAAAAAACACATACATTCCCCATGTCACACCCTGACTAACTAAAAAATAATAAGAAAACAAAGAATACTAAGGCCAGGGCGTGACATAACCCCCCCCTTAAGGTGCGAACTCCGGCGCACCAGCACATAGTCTAGGGGAGGGTCTGGGTGGCGTCCGTCCACGGCGGCGGCTCCGGCACTGGTCGTGGTCCCACCCCACCATAGTCACTACCCGCTTTCTTAACCCCACTGGAATAAGGGGCAGCACCGGACTAAGGGGCAGCACCGGACTAAGGGGCAGCACCGGACTAAGGGGCAGCACAGGATAAGGGGCAGCTCCGGACTGAGGGACGGCAGCTCCGGACTGAAGGGCAGCACCGGACTGAAGGCAGCACCGGACTGAAGGGCAGCACCGGACTGAATGGCGGATCCTGGCTGGCTGGCTCTGGCGGATCCTGGCTGGCTGGCTGGCGAATCCTGGCTGGCTGGCTCTGGCGGATCCTGGCTGGCTGGCGAATCCTGGCTGGCCGGCTCGGGCGGATCCTGGCTGGACGGCTCGGGCGGATCCTGGCTGGACGGCTCGGGCGATCCTGGCTGGACGGCTCGGGCGGATCCTGGCTGGACGGCTCATGGCTGGCTGACGGATCTGGCTGCTCATGGCTGGCTGACGGATCTGGCTGCTCATGGCTGGCTGACGGATCTGGCTGCTCATGGCTGGCTGACGGATCTGGCTGCTCATGGCTGGCTGACGGATCTGGCTGCTCATGGCTGGCTGACGGATCTGGCTGCTCATGGCTGGCTGACGGATCTGGTGCTCATGGCTGGCTGGGCTCTGGACGCTCATGGCTGGCTGGCGGCTCTGGACGCTCATGCTGGCTGGCGGCTCTGGACGCTCATGGCTGGTTGCGGCTCTGGCAATCCTGTCTGGTGCGGCTCTGGCAGATCCTGTCTGGTTGGCGGCTCTGGCAGATCCTGTCTGGTTGGCGGCTCTGGCAGATCCTGTCTGGTTGGCGGCTCTGGCAGATCCTGTCTGGTTGGCGGCTCTGGCAGATCCTGTCTGGTTGGCGGCTCTGGCAGATCCTGTCTGGTTGCGGCTTGGCAGATCCTGTCTGACGAATGGCTCTAGCGGCTCTGACTGACTATCGGCTCTGACGGCTCGGGACAGACGGGCGGCTCTAATGGCTCGGGACAGACGGATGGCTCAGACGGCGCTGGGGAGCGGATGACTCAGACGGCGCTGGGAGACGGATGACTCAGACGGCGCTGGGGAGACGGATGACTCAGACGGCGCTGGGAGACGGATGCTCAGACGGCGCTGGGGAGACGGATGATCAGACGGCGCTGGGGAGACGATGCTCAGACGGCGCTGGGGACGATGCTCAGCGGCGCTGGGGAGACGGATGGCTCAGACGGCGTGGGAGACGGATGGCTCAGACGGCGCTGGGAGACGGATGGTCAGACGGCGCTGGGGAGACGGATGGCTCAGACGGCGCTGGGGAGACGGATGGCTCAGACGCGCTGGGGAGACGGATGGCTCAGACGGGCTGGGGAGACGGATGCTCAGACGGGTGGGAGACGGATGCTCAGAGCGCTGGGAGACGGATGACTCAGACGGCGCTGGGGAGACGGATGACTCAGACGGCGCTGGGGAGACGGATGACTCAGACGGCGCTGGGAAGACGGAGACTCAGACGGCGCTGGGGAGACGGATGACTAGACGGCGCTGGGAGACGATGACTCAGACGGGCTGGGGAGACGGATGACTCAAGACGGCGCTGGGGAGACGGATGACTCAGACGGCGCTGGGAGACGGATGGCTAGCACGGCGCTGGGGAGACGGATGGCTCAGACGGCGCTGGGGAGACGGATGGCTCAGATGGCGCTGGAGAGACGGATGGCTCAGATGGCGCTGGAGAGACGGATGGCTCAGATGGCGCTGGAGAGACGGATGGCTCTGGCCGGTCCGGTCTGGCGGAAGGCTCTGGCTGATCCGGTCTGGCGGAAGGCTCTGGCTGATCCGGTCTGGCGGAAGCTCTGGCTGATCCGGTTGGCGGAGGCTCTGGCTGATCCGGTCTGGCGGAAGGCTCTGGCTGATCCGGTCTGGCGGAAGGCTCTGGCTGATCCGGTCTGGCGGAAGGTTCTGGCTGATCCGGTCTGGCGGAAGGCTCTGGCTGATCCGGTCTGGCGGAAGGCTCTGGTGATCCGGTCTGGCGGAAGGCTCTGGCTGCTCCTGTCTGCGGAAGGCTCTAGCGCTCCTGTCTGGCGGAAGGCTCTAGCGGCTCCTGTCTGGCGGAAGGCTCTAGCGGCTCCTGTCTGCGAGACGGCTCTCTAGGCTCATGGCAGACGGGCGGCTTTGAAGGCTCAATACAGACGGGCAGTTCATGCGGCGCTTGGCAGACGGACAGTTCAGACGCCGTTGGGCAGACGGGCAGTTCAGGCGCCGCTTGGCAGACGGCAGACTCTGACCGGCTGAGACGCACTGTAGGCCTGGTGCGTGGTGCCGGAACTGGAGGTACCGGGCTAAGGACATGCACCTTCAGGCTAGTGCGGGGAACAACAACAGGGCACACTGGACTCTCAAGGCGTACTATAGGCCTGATGTGTGGTACCGGCACTGGTGGTACCGGGCTGAGGACACGCACAACAGGGCGAGTACGGGGAGAAGGAACAGTGCGTACAGGGCTCTGGAGACACACATGAGGCTTGGTGCGTGGTACCGGAACTGGTGGTACCGGACTGGAGACACGCACCTCAAGGCTTGTGCGGGGAGCGGGAACAGGACACACTGAGTTCTCAAAGCGCACTGTAGGACTGGTGCGTGGTACCGGAACTGGTGGTACCGGGCTGAGGGCACGCACCTCAGGACGAGTGCGGGGAGAAGGATCAGTGCGTACAGGGCTCTGGAGACGCACAGGAGGCTTGGTGCGTGGTGCCGGGACTGGAGGCACTGGGCTGGAGACACGCACCACAGGGAGAGTGCGTGGAGGAGGAACAGGGCTCTGGAGACGCACTGGAAGCCTAGTGCGTGGTGTCAGCACTGGTGGTACTGGGCTGGGAACACACACCACAGGGCTAGTGCGAGGAGCAGTAACAGGACGCACAGGACTCTGGAGACACACAGGAGGCTTTGTGCGTGCTGTAGGCACTGTCTTAACCAGACGGCTAGCACGCTCCTCAGGACGAGTATGGAGAGCTGTTCCCGGTGACATTAACTCACCAACACGTTCATTCGGACGAATGCCGTGCCTCATGCACCAAACCAGTACATCCCTCATAACTCTCTCCTCCAATTTCTCCATTAACTCCTTTACTGTCTCTGCATCACTCTCCTCCAAATCCGCCCTCACCGGCTCCTTACGGTAAGCAGGAGGAGTTGGCTCACGTCTCCCGACTGACCCAACTAAACTACCCGAGAGCCCCCCCCCCAAGAAATTTTTGGGTTTGACTTATGGGCTTCCAGCCTTGTTTCCTTGCTGCCTCCTCATATCTCCGCCTCTCTGCTTTCGCTGCCTCYAGCTCAGCTTTGGGGCGGTTATATTCTCCTGGTACTTCGCGGTCCAGAATTTCCTCCCAATTCCAATAGTCCTGTGTAGGTGGGTCCTGTTGTTGTTGCACACGCTGCTTGATCCGATGATGGTGGGGAATTCTGTCACGATCGTGTGGAGGAGAGACGGACCAAAACGCAGCATGTGGAAAATAAGCCATCTTCTTTTATTTTACTACGAAGATGAACATGAAACGAAACACTATTACAAACTATACAAAAACAACAAACGACCGTGAAGCTATAAACGTAGTGCACACACACACATGCTACAAACGTTCAACATAGACAATTCCCCACAAACAGCTAAAGCCTATGGTTGCCTTAAATATGGCTCCCAATCAGAGACAACAATAACCAGCTGTCTCTAATTGAGACCCAATTCAGGCAACCATAGACTTTCCTAGATACCTACACTCAACCATAGACACAGCTAGACTACTATACTAAACATAAACCCAACTACTCTAATAAACCCCCTAAACCTTACAACCACCCTAGACACTACAAAAAACACATACATTCCCCATGTCACACCCTGACCTAACTAAAATAATTAAGAAAACAAAGAATACTAAGGCCAGGGCGTGACAGTCATTACATTGAGCTGATTTCTGACGTGCTGTTCCTTCTTTTTCCTTAGTGTTTTTCTGTATTGTTTTAGTGATTCACCATAGTGAAGGCGTAGACTCAGTTTTTCTGGGTTTCTATGTTTTTGGTTAGACAGGTTTCTCAATTTCTTTCTTAGGTTTTTGCATTCTTCATCAAACCATTTGTCATTGTTATTCATTTTCTTCGGTTTTCTGTGTGAAGTTATTTGATTTGATAGGGAAGCTGAGAGGTCAAATATACTTTTTAGGTTTTCTACTGCCAGGTTTACACGTTCACTATTAGAGTGAAACCTTTTGTCCAGGAAATTGTCTAGAATGGGTTGAATTTGTTGTTGCCCAATTGTTTTTTGGTAGATTTCCACACTACTCACCTTCCATCTATAGCATTTCTTAATATTATTCAGCTCCTTTGGCTTTGATGCCTCATGATTGAGCAAAGCTCTGTTCAAGTAAAGTGTGATTGCTCACCAGCTGTGCAAGGCCCATAAAGCTTCCAGAAGGGCAGCACACATGGAAGAGTGGGGGAAGAAAGGACTCCCATATAGTTGAGGACGGTTGCAGAGGTATGTGCAGGGAGTTCAGTTTTGTGCCCGACAGGACCCGGAGCCCAGAAGACGGTGTCCCGGAGATGGTCTCATGGGGGAGACCTATCAATTTCTTTTTGATTTATTATTTAAATAAACACCCTTGAAACCGAGCTAATCATACTCTGTCCGTGTCTGACCTGTGTAAACGTCTTGACCAAACCCCCTGGTCTGCCACAGTACATACCCAGCGTGCGACAGAGCTGCAGGAGTTGTGACCTGTTTTTGTTGGTTATGTTGCCATAGTTGTGCTTAGGAGGGCATATGGGGAAGAGAATGCTGTCCGTTCCAGGTAGGTGTTTGTCCCCATGTGTGCTGAGGGTGTCAGGTTCTTGTCCAGTTCTGGCGTTTAGGTCGCTACAGACTAGTACATGTCCCAGGCCTGGAAACAGTTGATCTACGCCTCTAAGATGGAGAATCTGTCATCATTAATGTATGGGGATTCTATTGGGGGTATATAGGTAGCACACATGAGTACATTTTTCTCTGAGATAATTTCCTTATTCATTTCTAGCCAGATGTAAAATGTTCCTGTTTTTACTAATTTAATAGAGTGGGTTCGGTCTGCTCTATACCAAATTAGCATACCCCCTGAGTCTCTTCCCTGTTTCACACCTGGAAGTTTGGTGGATGGGATTACCCGCTCTCTGTAGCCTAGAGGGCAACCAGTGGGTCTGTCTCCTTTATACCAGGTTTCTTGTAGGATGACAATGTCTGTATTTCCAATCTCTTTGACGAAGTCTGGGTTCCTGCTCTATAGGCCAAAGGCAGATGACCTCAGACGTTGTATATTCCAGGATGAGATAGTAAAGCTTTGTGTTCCATATTGTCTAGTGTTGTTTTTGTGTGGTTTAGGTCCAGACCATCACAGTAGGTGTGAGCAGAGCATGTTGAGCATCTGATACATACAGTTGAAGTCGGAAGTTTACATACACCTTAGCCAAATACATTTAAACTCAGTTTTTAACAATTCCTGACATTTAATCCTAGTAAAAATTCCCTGTCTTAGGTCAGTTAGGATCACCACTTATTTTAAAATGTGAAATGTCAGAATTATAGTAGAGAGTGATTTATTTCAGCTTTTATTTCATTTATCACTTTCCAAGTGGGTCAGAAGTTTACACCATTTTGCCACAACTTTGGAAGTATGCTTCGGGTCATTGTCCATTTGGAAGACCCATTTGTGACTAAGCTTTAACTTCCTGACTGTCTTGAAGAATGTTGCTTCAATATATCCACATAATTTTCCATCCTCATGATGCCATCTATTTTGTGAAGTGCACCAGTCCCTCCTGCAGCAAAGCACCCCCACAACATGATGCTGACACCTCCGTGCTTCATGGTTGGGATGGTGTTCTTCGGCTTGCAAGCCTCCCCTTTTTCCACCAACAAAAAACGATGGTCATTATGGCCAAACAGTTCTATTTTTGTTTCATCAGACCAGAGGACATTTCTCCAAAAGGTACGATCTTTGTCCCCATATGCAGTTGCAAACCGTAGTCTGGCTTTTTATGGTGGTTTTGGAGCAGTGGCTTCTTCCTTGCGGAGTGGCCTTTCAAGTAATGTTGATTTAAGACTCGTTTTACTGTGGATATAGATACTTTTGTACCTGTTTCCTCCAGCATCTTCAACGGTCCTTTGCTGTTGTTCTGGGATTGATTTGCACTTTTCGCACACAAAGTACGTTCATCTCTACGAGACAGAACGCGTTTCCTGATCGGTATGACGGCTGCGTGGTCCCATGGAGTTGATACTTGCATACTATTGTTTGTACAGATGAACGTGGTACCTTCAGGCGTTGGAAATGCTCCCCAAGAGTGAACCAGAACTTGTGGAGGTCTTGGCTGATTTCTTTAGATTTTCCCATGATGTTAAGCAAAGAGGCATTGAGTTTGAAGTTAGGCCTTGAAACACATACACAGGTACACCTCCAATTGACTCAAATTATGTTACTTAGCCTATCAGAAGCTTCTAAAGCCATGACATAATTTTCTGGAATTTTCCAAGCTGTTTAAAGGCACAGTCAACTTAGTGTATGTAAACTTATGACCCACTGGAATTGTGATACAGTGAAATAATCTGTGTAAACAATTGCCGGAAAAATTACTTGATTCATGCACAAAGTAGATGTCCTAACCGACTTGCCAAAACTATAGTTTGTTAAAAAGACATTTGTGGAGTGGTTGTAAAACAAGTTTTAATGACTCCAACCTAAGTGTATGGAAACTTCCGACTTGAACTGTACCTGTTAGGTCGCAGGATGGGGCTTGGGCGGGTGTAATAGTGGGGGTTGGGCTTGTTGCTCTATCACGGCCTGGGCATATGTCCTGCTATCATGCTGAGGTCCTTGCCGCAGGGGCGGGGGGCATGGGGTATGCAGAAGGGGCATAGGTCTGATATGAGGGGCCTATATAGAGTGTGGCCAAGGTTTGCTTGGGGTGGTCTTAGCTGGTTGGGGTGTGGCTGGTGATGTTGTGGTCTGGGTGTAGGTCCTCTTGGCGTGGGTTCTCTCAGTGCAGTTCCTTCAGGAGGGGTTCTTGCAGGTCTGGGAGGGTGTCTCGCTGGTCTCGGCGGGGTGTCCGTTGCTCTGTTGCTCCTGTGTGAGGTGCTGGGGCTACGGTTGAGGGTGACGTCCTTCAGGGTCCTGGCAAAAGTTGGGATGGCTGCCTTGTAGAGGTGGACCTGGTCGTAAAGGCTGTTTAAGTCCAGGGTGGAGTGGTGGTCCAGGTATACATTAGGTTTTGGGGCACAGTCTCGTGAAATGCTTGCATTCACCCGCTTTATGATGGCAGGGTGAATGTCTTTTCGTGGAAGCAGGGTGGAGATAACCACTTGTGCGTTGGGGAAAGTGGAAGAAGCTTTTTCAATCACTCCCTTGAGTGCTGTGGCCATCTTTTCCTGCTGGGCTCTCAGGTCATTTGTGCCCGTGTCAATTATGATGTGGCCGGGGGACCCTAGTCTGTCCTCTGACAACAGCTCCAGGGCATGCCTTGGTTTCCAGAGCTTAGCCACTTTGTGTTTGGGAAAACGTTTTTCATCTTGAATGTATTTGCCATTTGAGTCAATGAGGAGCACAATCTCTTTTGTGTGTCCTCAGTGGATGAGAGCAATCAGGGGAGCTGACAGGGGGGCTGTTGAGTTGGTGGGTCCTGTCCCATTGTTGTGTTGGGGTCCGGGTCTGGGGTGGGCTGTTCTGCTGGCTTCTCCGGGGGAGTGCCCTGCTCTCTTTCACACCCCAGCTTTCTCACCTCCTTCAGTGCCATGTGTGCCTTTTTAAGTTCTCTCACCTCAGTCCTTAGAGCGGCCAGCTTTCTCAGACGGCCGTCCATCCCCCCCTACAAGACACACCGGGTGCTGTTGTGCTGGTCTGTTTTGTGAGTTTGTTCTGTTTGTATTGTGTGGACTAGCTCTCTGAGCTCCACCATGTCTCTCTCCAGCTCTCTGAATTTATCCCTCTCAATGATGGAGGAGCAGTGCATTTGTGGGACCTGGGTGTGTTCAGTGCCGGGGGGGTGATTATTCTCATCTGCAGGACAGTTTGAAGAGGTGTGATCAGACTGACACAGGATGGGAGATCTTTTCCTGCTGTGCTCTGTCTTTGATCGCATAAAAGTCCTGCTGGAACTGCGTGAGGATGCCCTGCACCATTACTGTCCCAAACTTGTAGAGGTTGACAGAGGTTGTTTCAATTTCCTCATTGTCTAGTATTCTAAGTTCCCACCCTGGGCCAATACCCTTTCTCTTGACATAGGGGTAGTGTACTCTTATAGCACTGTGCCATGCCAGGGGATGGTCTGTGTGGGAAAATTAAGTTGCTTACATTCCCCTCTTTGTAGCAGTCAGCAAATAGTGTCTCTGGATTGTCCTTGAGGAGCTTTAAAAAAAAAAACATATTCCTTGCCGTGTTATTTTTAATATCCATGGGGTACTGTATTCTAATAACCGCTACATATGGCGGGGGGCTGTGGAACCCTCCTGCCATTGTTAGGCTCAAGAGTTTTCACACTTCTCTCCACAATTAAGTGCTAATTATCAGGTCAGTTTCTTTCCTAGCAGCTTGGTGCTTTGTAGCCTTATTTAATCATCTTTATATAACAAAATGTGTGAAATGGCGCCGGAGGAGATGGCCAACGTTTTACGGTCTCCTAACCAATTTTGCTAATATGTGTTTTTTTCCCTGCGATATTTGTAAATTATTTTGTACATAATATTTCTGCAACCATGTCTTATGGAAGAAAAGAGCTTCTGGATATCAGGACAGCGATCACTCACCTCGGAACAGCAGCAAGCAGGACTCACACGATATTCTCCAAACAGCCCACAGGGCAGACATCCCAATTATTCGCAAAAGGAAGCGACGCAGAGGACGAAGAGCCGGATGCCTCGTCCGGACCCGCAGAAGACAACTAGGAAAGCTGCCGTTACCGTCAATATTACTCGCCAACGTGCAATCATTGGACAATAAACTAGACGAGGTAAGATCACGAATATCCTACCAACGGAACATCAAAAATGGTAATATCCTATGCTTCACGGAATCGTGGCTGAATGACGACATGGATATTCAGCTAGTGGGATACACGCTGCACCGGCAGGATAGAACAGCACACTCCGGTAAGACGAGGGGGGGCGGTCTGTGCATATTTGTAAACAGCTGGTGCACGAAATCTAAGGAAGTCTCTAGATTTTGCTCACCTGAAGTAGAGTATATTGTGATAAACTGCAGGCCACCCTACTTGCCTAGAGAGTTCTCAGCTATACTTTTCGTGGCTGTTTATTTACCACCACAGACAGATGCTGGCACTAAGACCGCACTCAGTCAGCTGTATAAGGAAATAATCAAACAGGAAACCACTCACCCAGAGGTGGCGCTCCTAGTGGCCGGAGACTTTAATGCAGGGAAACTTAAATCAGTTCTACCAAATCTCTATCAACATGTTAAATGTGCAACCAGAGGGAAAGAAATTCTAGATCACCTGTACTCCACACACAGAGACGCGTACAAAGCTCTCCCTCGCCCTCCATTTGGTAAATCCGACCACAACTCTATCCTCCTGATTCCTGCATACAAGCAAAAATTAAAGCAGGAAGCACCAGCGACTCGGTCTATAAAAAAATGGTCAGATGAAGCAGATGCTAAACTACAGGACTGCTTTGCTATTACAGACTGGAACATGTTCCGGGATTCTTCCGATGACATTGAGGAATACACCACATCAGTCACTGGCTTCATCAATAAGTGCATTGAGGACGTCGTCCCCACAGTGACTGTACAGAAGCCATGGATTACAGGCAACATTCGCACTGAGCTAAAGGGTAGAGCTGCCGCATTCAAGGTGCGGGACTCTAACCCGGAAGCTTACAAGAAATCCCGCTATGCCCTGCGACGAACCATCAAACAGGCAAAGTGTCAATACAGGGCTAAGATTGAATCATACTATACCGGCTCAGACGCTCGTCGGATGTGGCAGGGCTTGCAAACTATTACAGACTACAAAGGGAAGCACAGCCGCGAGCTGTCCAGTGACACGAGCCTACCAGATGAGCTAAATCACTTCTATGCTCGCTTCGGGGCAAGCAACACTGAGGTATGCATGAGAGTATCAGCTGTTCGAGACGACTGTGTGATCACAGTCCTCCATAGCCGACGTGAGTAAGATCTTTAAACAGGTCAACATACACAAGGCTGCGGGGCCAGACGGATTACCAGGACGTGTGCTCCGGGCATGTGCTGACCAACAGGCAGGTGTCTTCACTGACCTGTCCCTGACTGAGTCTGTAATACCAACATGCTTCAAGCAGACCACCATAGTCCCTGTGCCTAAGAACACAAAGGAAACCTGCCTAAATGACTACAGACCCGTAGCACTCAGGTCCGTAGCCATGAAGTGCTTTGAAAGGCTGGTAATGGCTCACATCAACACCATTTTCCCAGAAACCCTAGACCTACTCCAATTTGCATACCGCCCAAACAGATCCACAGATGATGCAATCTCTATTGCACTCCACACTGCCCTTTCCCACCTGGACAAAAGGAACACCTATGTGAGAATGCTGTTCATTGACTACAGCTCAGCGTTCAATACCATAGTACCCTCAAAGCTCATCACCAAGCTAAGGATCCTGGGACTAAACACCTCTCTCTGCAACTGGATCCTGGACTTCCTGACAGGCTGCCCCCAGGTGGTGAGGGTAGGTAGCAACACATCTGCCACGCTGATCCTCAACACTGGAGCTCCCCAGGGGTGCGTGCTCAGTCCGCTCCTGTACTCCCTGTTCACCCATGACTGCATGGCCAGGCACGACTCCAACACCATCATTAAGTTTGCTGACGACACAACAGTGGTAGGCCTGATCACCGACAACGACGAGACAGCCTATAGGGAGGAGGTCAAAGACATGGCCGGGTGGTGCCAGAATAACAACCTATCCCAAGACTAAGGAGATGATTGTGGACTACAGGAAAAGGAGGACCGAGCACGTCCCCATTCTCATCGACGGGGCTGTAGTGGAGCAGGTTGAGAGCTTCAAATTCCTTGGTGTCCACATCAACAACAAACTACATTGGTCCAAACACACCAAGACAGTCGTGAAGAGGGCACGACAAAGCCTATTCCCCCTCAGGAAACTAAAGATATTTGGCATGGGTCCTGAGATCCTCAAAAGGTTCTACAGCTGCAACATCGAGAGCATCCTGACCGGTTGCATCACTGCCTGGTACGGCAATTTCTCGGCCTCCGACAGCAAGGCACTTCAGAGGGTAGTGCGTACGGCCCAGTACATCACTGCCTGCCATCCAGGACCTCTACACCAGGCGGTGTCAGAGGAAGGCCCTAAAACGTGTCAAAGACCCCAGCCACCCCAGTCATAGACTGTTCGATCTACTACCGCATGGCAAGCGGTACCGGAGTGCCAAGTCTAGGACAAAAAGGCTTCTCAACAGTTTTTACCCCCAAGCCTTAAGAATCCTGAACAGGTAACCAAATGGTTACCCGGACTATTTGCATTGTGTGCCTCCCCCCAACCCCTCTTTTACGCTGCTGCTGCTCTCTGTTTATCTTATATGCATAGTCACTTTAACTATACATTCATGTACATACTACCTAAATTGGCCCGGCCAACCAGTGCTCCCGCACATTGGATAACCGGGCTATCTGCATTGTGTCCCACCACCCGCCAACCCCTCTTTTTACGCTTCTGCTACTCTCTGTTCATCATATATGCATAGTCACTTTAACGATACCTACATGTACATACTACCTCAATAAGCCTGACTAACAGGTGTCTGTATATAGCCTTGCTACTCTTTTTTCTATTGTCTTTTTACTGTTGTTTTATTTCTTTACTTACCTACACACACACATACCTTCTTTTTTCCCCGCACCATTGGTTAGAGCCTGTAAGTAAGCATTTCACTGTAAGGTCTACACCTGTTCTATTCGGCGCACGTGACAAACTTTTGATTTGAAATACCTTCGATTATTGTCTTTTGCTTTTAACCTTCAGAAGTAGGTTCAGGCTGAACTTTACTCACTCCGTGTTGTTGCGGGATGGTATTTCCAGATTTCATTGTGTTCTTCCGTAGGTTTTGGTTTGGTCTCTCTCTCTCTCTCTCTCTCTTCTCTCTCCTCTCTCTCTCTCCTCTCTTCTCTCTCTCTCTCTCTCTCTCTCTCTCTCTCTCTGCATCTGGGTGTTTTGGTGCATGCTGGGAATTGAATGATTGATTAGTGAGTGCGTGTGTTGTGTAGAGTAAGATATTCAGAACTTCCTTCGGTTTCTTTCTTGGTGGCATTCTTGGTTTCTTCTGGCATGATTTAAGATTATTATATATTTTTTGTTGGTGGATTAAAAGTATTTTAGGTTTTTTCGTATCGAAATTACCTTGATTTTGGCGGGGATGGCTTCCAGAATTGGAATGCCGTCCCTGTCACTTCGGCACGGCTTATGTGTGTCACTGAAGCTACTGTCACGGTGGAGGAGTTTCTGGTCGCCGTAGGAGAGAAGGTAGGATACGATAATGTTGCGTATGCTCACGGATGAATAAGCGGTGGTGGTATTTCTTAAGGAAGAGCGCCTTGTTGATCGTATTGATTGAGCAGGGCGTACTTCTTAAGGGAATGTTTATTCAAGTTACCCCGCTTTTTTCTCCCGTCAACAAGGGTAACGATTTCAAATGTACCACCGTTTATTCCAAATGAGCTATTGGAGCGCGATGTTATTGCGCTTTGGGAAGTTTGCAAGCTCAATTAAGGTTGTTCGTTGGGTTGCAAAAACACCCGGCGTTGAAACAGGTTATGTCGTTCGGCGACAGGTGTTTATGTTTTTGGACTCACCGGAGCAGACTTTAGAGGATAATCGTTAAAGTCAAGTATGACAATAGAATGTATAATGCGTATGCTATCGTGGTAGTCAACGGTGTTTTGAGTGTGGGGATGTTGCCATAAGCGACATGCTTGCCCGAAAGGGAGAAGGCAGAGGGAGGGGCGCAGGTGGTCATCGTAACGCTGGGCCCACTGATGTAGGGAGAGGTGGCTGACAGTGGTTGAGCAGCACAAGCACCTGTTTGCCGAGGAACAAGTTATCCGTGTTGAAGAGCCAGTTCTCAGACTGGTGAGGAGGTGCCCAGTACGAGTACTGGCACTAGGAGGGTTTCATATGAGTTAATCTCAAAGGTAGTGGAGGAGATGCCCACTACGAGTAATGGAGTACAGGAGGGGGTTCATGTGGAGCTAATCTCACAGGTAGTGGAGGAGATGCCACTATGAGTAATGGAGTACAGGAGGGGGTTTCATGTGGAGCTAGACTCCAAGGGAGTGGAGGAGATGCCCACTACGAGTAATGGAGTACAGGAGGGGTTTCATGTGGATTAGGCTCCCAAGTAGAGAAATGCCCACTACGAGTAATGGGGTACAGGAGGGGGTTCATGTGGAGGCTGGGCTCTCATGTAGTGGAGAGATGCCCACCAACGGGTAATGGGGTTCAGGTGGGGCTAGTCTCCCAGGTAGTGGAGGAGATGCCTGGTACGAGTGATGGGGTGCAAGTGGGGAGTGTTGAAAGATGTGGTAGAGGGAGTCAGTGGTCTGTGGCCTCATCGCTGAGGAGATCAGGAGAAGGATATGGATATCTCTTCTGATATAGAAGCAGCTGGTGAGACTCAATTTATGATCTAGAGGAGGTAAATGGGTTTCTGGATCAGACTTTTGGGAAATCTGTAAAATTGGGCAGAATATTTTGATGTTGATAAGTTTGTGAGGTCAGCTGTATGTACAGAAGACGTGGGGTTAGACCAGTTGAGTGAGAAAGAAGCGGTTTCGCTTGAGGAAATTTGTTACTGCTTACAGCA
>NW_019943662.1:29179-30788 GCF_002910315.2 Salvelinus sp. IW2-2015 | reverse complement strand
GTGTGCCAGACTGTCAAGGTGGAAATGGGTGCTGCCCCAGCTGTCTTATAGGGGAAGGGTACTGGTAGCTAATAATCTTGCTGCCTCTACCCTGTGGCACAGACTAATGATTTTGCAGCCACCAAAGGGTCTGATACAAGAGCTTCAGAGGACCCTTGTCAATTTCTTCTGGTTTGGACAACACTGGATTAAAGCTGCAGCCCTGTACCTGCCACTGCACGAGGGTGGGCAAGGCCTGGTGGACATTTCCTCTAGGATCATGGCTTTCCGGCTTCAAGCAGCCCAGAGACTGTTGTACAGTGACGGTTCTAGCTGGGTGGATACAGTCTACACATTGATGAGGAGAGCGGGCTGTTTGGGCTTAGACAAGCACCTTTTCCTCTTAAAGCTGGAGGTGGGTGATTTGAATGGCCTGACTCTATTTTATGAGTCTGTTATGCAGGCTTGGAGGGTTCTTGTCAAGTCCAGTAAGGCCGGCACGCCACCAGGGATGTGGCTTTTTGAAGAGCCTCTTTTTCACAACACTGCCATCCAGTCCCGTGCTCTGGGTTCAGCCAGCCTACGTTCATGTCTGTTAGGCGTGGGGTGCACCAAGCTGGGTCATCTGATGCGGAACAGGAGCAGATCGTTGGAGGAGCTGGGAGAAAGAGCGGGGATCCGATCATCTCGCCTACTGAGGAAGGTCGTCGCTGAGGTCTGTGACTCCTTGCCAGTGCTTCATCTGCAGTATGTGATTGACACTTCCAGTTCTGATCGGTGGACGGAGGGTCTGGATGATGTGTTCCCTGCACTGAATGTTAGTGCTGCGGTGGGGGCGTTAGAGGAGGACGTGGGGATGCTGCTTTCTTTCGATACCCCGGAGCTGGGGGAGTTCAAGGAGGTGGGAAAGAAGGCCATGTACAGAATATGTGTAAAGGTGTCCCATGCCTCTTCCCTGGAAGGGGTAAAATCGACGAGGTGGGCGGGTGTGCTTGGTCCAGGTGCCTCCCTAAAAGGCTGTTGACGATCATTATACAAACTGCCGATTGATAAGAGGACAGCTGACCTCCAATGGAGGATAATTCATGGAGCCATAGCCACCAACATGCATCTGGTGCACTGGGATCCTACTGTTGGGGAGGGGTGTCCAATATGCATCTGGTACACCGGGATCCTACTGTTGGGGAGGGGTGTCCAACATGCATCTGGTACACCGGGATCCTACTGTTGGGGAAGGGTGTCCATTCTGGACAGATGTGCTGGACAGATGTGCCAGAGTCTGAAACTCTGGCACATCTGTTTTTACAGTGTCCCAGGTTGGTCGGGATGATTGACCTGATCACTGACTGGTTCTCAACGTTGGGAGAGGTTTTCTCTTCCCAACTGTATATATTTGGGCCAAAGTACAGGTTCAGTCAAAAGGGTGTAGTTGGGTGCAGCAAAATTAGCGATATGGAAGACCCGAAAGAACAGTATTCGGGGACAAGGGTCTGTGGATGTGGTGGGAATGCTGGAGGGGATGTTGGCAGCGAGACTGAGGGTTGAGTTTGCCTATTATAAACTTGTCAACAATATTGATCTGTTTATGAGTATATGGGGTATTCAGAGGCTGTTGTGTTTAGTTACTGTG
>NW_019943662.1:27042-29126 GCF_002910315.2 Salvelinus sp. IW2-2015 | reverse complement strand
TTCCTCTCCCTCGGTCGCTCTCTCTTCTTTCTCTCTCCCTCGGCGCTCTCTCTCTTTCTCTCTCCCTCGGTCGCTCTCTCTCTTTCTCTCTTCCCTCGGTCGCTCTCTCTCTTTCTCTCCCCTCGGTCGCTCTCTCTCTTTCTCTCTCCCTCGGTCGCTCTCTCTCTTTTCTCTCCTCCCTTGGTCTCTCTCTCTCTTCTTTCTCTCTCCTCGGTCGCTCTCTCTCTCTCAATTCAGAGGGCTTTATAGGCATGGGAAACATATTTTAACATTGCCAAAGCAAGTGAGGTAGATAATAAACAAAAGTGAAATAAACCACAAAAATTAACAGTAAACATTACACTCACAAAAGTTCCAAAAGAATAAAGACATTTCAAATGTCAGTGTTTTAACAATGTACAAATAGTTAAAGTACAAAAGGGAAATAAATAAACATAATATGGGTTGTATTTACCAATGGTGTTTGTTCTTCACTGGTTGACCTTTTCTTTGGCAACAGGTCACAATCTTGCTGCCTTGATGAAACACTGTGGTATTTCACCCAGTAGATATGGGAGTTTATCAAAATCAGGTTTGTTTTCAAATTCTTTGTGGATCTGTGTAATCTGAGGGAAATATGTGTCTTCTAATATGGTCATACATTTGGCAGGAGGTTAGGAAGTGCAGCTCAGTTTCCACCTCATGTTGTTGGCAGTGAGCACATGCTCACTGAGTCTGTACATAGTGTCAAAGCTTTCCTCGAGAGAGAGAGAGAGAGAGAGAGAGAGAGAGAGAGAGAGAGAGAGAGAGAGAGAGAGAGAGAGAGAGAGGCTAATATGAGCAGTTTGGTGTCAGAGAGAGAGAGAGGTTACAGATTGAGGCTAATCAGAGCAGGCAACTGATGAACTGTGTGTTCTTCCCTATATGTGTCTCTGGGCTCTATCCAGTCTGGTGTCTCTGGGCTCTATCCAGTCTGGTGTCTCTGGGCTCTATCCAGTCTGGTGTCTCTGGGCTCTATCCAGCCTGGTGTCTCTGGGCTCGATCCAGCCTGGTGTCTCTGGGCTCTATCCAGTCTGGTGTCTCTGGGCTCTATCCAGCCTGGTGTCTCTGGGCTCTATCCAGCCTGGTGTCTCTGGGCTCTATCCAGCCTGGTGTCTCTGGGCTCTATCCAGTCTGGTGTCTCTGGGCTCTATCCAGCCTGGTGTCTCTAGGGTCTATCCAGTCTGGTGTGTCTGTCTGTCCTGTCACTTTATCCCCCTTGATTTGGACGACTCCTGTCTTCTACTCTACTTAACGTAATGAGACTCATGAAGACACTTTGCTGCTGTCTCTCTACTCAGAAGAGATCTGCTAGTGATCTATCACTGTGTCATCTATGAACATTTGAACATCTTGGCCATGTTCTGTTATAATCTCCACCTGGCACAGCCAGAAGAGGACTGGCCACCCCTCATAGCCTGGTTCCTCTCTAGGTTTCTTCCTAGGTTCTTTGCCTTTCTAGGGAGTTTTTCCCTAGCCACCGTGCTTCTACACCTGCATTGCTTTGCTGTTTGGGGGTTTTAGGCTGGGTTTCTGTACAGCACTTTGTGACATCAGCTGATGTAAGAAGGGCTTTATAAATACATTTGATTGATAGTGGACACTGTCATTGAGAGTAGCCATCTTACTGTATCGTGGTCTGTGAAAGGCCATGGATCAGCAGTACCTTGTAATGTAATCTGAATGTTGCTGGATGCTGTGTTAGTCATCCAATCAGGGACTGTACTTTCTGAGAGGGTCTTCTGTCTAGCACTGGCAATGCCCAAACACCTGCATGTGCCAACTTACACACACACACACACACAAACGCTCTTTTTTCCCGACATCCGTACACACTCACGCACACAGGCACACACACACACACACACACACACACACACACAACACACCCACACACACACACACTCACCCTCAACTCAACTCACAACTCACACTCACACTCACACTTCATACACACACACACCCACAGTCTTTCTCTCTGGTTTGATGTGATAAGTCAGGGAAAATGCTGTGAGCCGGTTCCTCGGCCCTGTGTGCCCTCAACCTTACCGACAAATAAACTGGAC
>NW_019943662.1:14542-19542 GCF_002910315.2 Salvelinus sp. IW2-2015 | reverse complement strand
CTTCTCACCCTGCCCGGGACACCTCTGGGGCGGTTCGCCAGGTCACTACAGGTAAAGAGATCGTAGCGCTTCACAGCTTACTGCCGTTACGAGAGCTTCCGGGACATGGTGCGCATGTACCGGATGATCCTCCAGAGAAGCTGGCCCAGAAGAAAAAAGACTTCTGTTTTTTCGTGGTGTACTCCAACCCGGATACCGAGATCCAGCTGTCATTCAAGCGGTTCCCGAGGCCAGAGCCCCGCTCCTACGGAGTCGGCGGTGATAGAGATGAGGGTGAGGGACGTTGGGGCTTAGTGCCCCTCCTGCCGTACCCCTGTACTCCCATCAGTGAGGTACGCTGCAGACTGAAGACTACGACGGGAATAAGATACTGCTGCAGGTGAGATGCTCTGTGTGTGTGTGTGTGTGTGTGTGTGTGTGGTGTGTGTGGTTGTGTGTGTGTGTGTGTGTGTGTGTGTGTGTGTGTGTGTGTGTGTGTGTGTGTGTCTGTGTGTGGTGTGTGTGGTGTGTGTGGTTGTGGTGTGTGTTTTACACTTTTGGTTGCCTAGGCCGTAGATGAACAACATGCTGCACAGTATATCCTAGCAGCAGTCAGACTATGAACTAAGAACAACCCTTAAATGATGACGACAGCCAGACCACACCCTATCCACAACCTATCCACACCGTATCCCCACGCCTATAACCACGCCTATCCACGCCTATCCACACCTATCCACACCTATCCACACCTATCCACACCTATCCACACCTATCCATACCTATCCACACCTCCACACCTAGCCACACCTATCCACACCTAGCCACACCTAGCCATACCTATCCATACCTATCCACACCTATTCCACACCATCCATACCTATCCAACACCTATCCACACCTATCCACACCTATCACACCTAGCCATACCTATCCACACCTATCCACACCTAGCCACACCTATCCACACCTATCCACACCTAATCCAAAACCTAGCCACACCTATCCACACCTACCACACCTATCCACACCTATACCATCCACCTATCCACACCTATCCACACCTATCCACACCTATCCACACCTATCCATACCTATCCACCACCCTATCCATACCTATCCACACCTATCCACACCTATCCACACCTATCCCACACCTATCCACACCTATCCACAACCTATCCACACCTATCCACACTTATCCACACCTATCCATACCTATCCACACCTATCCAACCTATCCACACCTATCCCACACCTATCCACACCTATTCCACACCTATCCACATACATGAGCTCTGAAGTCACTGGAGTATAGTGTATTGTTCTAAACAACAGCAGAAGTGAAAATCTGTGTGTGTGTGTGTGTGTGTTGTGTGTGTGTGTGTGTGTGTGTGTGTGTGTGTGTGTGTGTGTGTGTGTGTGTGTGTGTGTGTGTGTGTGTGTGTGTTCCAGGTGGCTTCATACACCCCTTCAGACACGTAGTTAGGGTGACACCACATCACACCCACTCTTACTGGAGATTAAGTTCACACTGTGTATAGTCATCAGAGAGAGAGGGGGGGGGGGGGCAGAGAGGAAGAGAGAAGAGAGAGACAGAGAGGGAGAGAGAGAGAGAAGAGAGAGAGGAAGAGAAGAGAGAGACAGAGAGGGAAGAGAGAAGAGAGAGAGAGAACAGAGAGAGAGAGGAAGAGAGAGACACAGTGAGAGAGGAAGAGATGGAGAGAGAGGAGAGAGAGAGGAAAGAGAGAGAGAGACACAGAGAGAGAGACAGAGGGAGATGGGAGAGAGACACAGAGAAGAGACAGAGAGAGAGAGAGACAGATGGAGAGTGGGAGAGAGAGAGAGAGAGAAGGCTCCCAGCATACAGACCATACAGACTGCAGGTTCTAAGTGGGAACGGGACTGGAGCCAAAATAACAGTCCCACACAGCAGACAAAGGAACATTGAGCCTTTCCAATTTGCACCCCTCCTCCACCCCTCATCCCTCCATTCCTCATCCCTCCATCCCAACACAGGCCTTGGATAGGTGTATAAGTCCTACTGCTACGACACCCTGAAGGAGATTCAGAGATTTCAACACACACACACACACAACACACACACACACACACCACCACACACACACACACACCACCACACACACACACACACACACACACACACACACACCACACACACACACACCACACACACACGAACTTCACTCTGGGAGGCTGACATAATTAACTAGACCTCACATAGGGTTGCAAAGCTACAGTAACTTACCAAAGTTACCGGAATCTTCTGTAATTTTGGTAATTAAAAGAGATAATCATGGTAACTTCTTTAATTGTATACTGAATAACTTTTTTTATGTATACGTATATGAGTTTCTAGTGGATAGCCCATAAGTTTCAAGAGAAAATAGTGATCGCTGAATGAAAACGGCATGCAATTGACCCATGGTATTATTTTTCATTTAACTCTTCATCTTGTCCAACTATTGACGTTTTTTTCACAACTATTCACCAATTTGGGACCATAACATTTACAACAAAGACAAAGTCACATGACTGTGTGTAAAAAAATATCTATAAAGGATATTTCATGCTGAAACCGTATAAAGATGGCGTCTTACGGACTCCTGACCGTATAAAGATGGCGTCTTACGGACTCCTGACCGTATAAAGATGGCGTCTTACGGACTCCTGACCGTATAAAGATGGCGTCTTACGGTTCCGTCACGACGCCATCTTTATACGGTCAGGAGTCCGTAAGACGCCATCTTTATAGGTCAGCGGTTCGTAAGACGCCATCTTTCGGTTTCAGCATAAATATCACTTTATAGATATTATTTTTTACACACGTCATGTTTGACTTTGTCTTTGTTTTGTCAAAATGTTATGGTCCCCAAATTGGTGAATAGTTGTGAAAAAAACGTCTCAATAGTTGGACAAGATGAAAGAGTTAAATGGAAAAAATAATACCATGGGTCAATTGCATGCCGTTTTCATTCAGCCGATCACTATTTTCCTCCTTGAAACTTATGGGCTATCCACTAGAAACTCATATACGTATACTCATAAAAAAAAAAAAAGTTATTCAAGTATAAATTAAGAATTGTTAACCATAGATTATCTCTTTAATTACTTTAATATAAATAATTAAAGAAGATTCCGGTAACTTTGTAAGTTACTGTAGCTTTGCAACCTATATGTGAGGTCTAGTTAATTATGTCAGCCCCCAGAGTGAACGTGTGTGTGTGTGTGTGTGTGTGTGTAGGTGTGTGTGTGTGTGTGTGTGTGTGTGTGTGTGTGGTGTGTGTGTGTGTGTGTGTGTGTGTGTGTGTGTGTCGTGTGTGTGTGTGTGTGAAATCTCTGAATCTTAGGGTGGTCGTAGCAGTAGAGACTTATACACCTATCCAAGCCTGTGTTGGGATGGGGGATGAGGAATGGAGGGATGAGGGGTGGAGGAGGGGTGCAAATTGGAAAGGCTCAATGTTCCTTTGTCTGCTGTGTGGGACTGTTTATTTTTGGCTCCAGTCCCGTTCCACTTAGAACCTGCAGTCTGTATGGTCTGTATGCTGGAGCCTTCTCTCTCTTCTCTCTCTCCACTCTCCATCTGTCTCTCTCTCTCTCTCTGTCTCTCTCTGGTGTCTCTCTCCCACTCTCCCTCTGTCTCTCTCTCTGTGTCTCTCTCTCTCTTCCTCTCTTCTTCCTCTCTCTCCATCTCTTCCTCTCTCACTGTGTCTCTCTTCCTCTCTCTCTCTGTCTCTCTCTCTCTTCCTCTCTCTCCCTCTCTGTTCTCTCTTCTCTTCCTCTCTCTCTCTCTCTCTCTCTCTCCCTCTCTGTCCTCTCTCTCTCTCTCTTCCTCTCTGCCCCCCCCCCCCCTCTCTCTCTGATGACTATACACAGTGTGAACTTAATCTCCAGTAAGAGTGGGTGTGGATGTGTGTCACCCTAACTACGTGTCTGAAGGAGGACTGTATGAAGCCACCTGGAACACACACACACACACACACCACACCACACACACACCACACACACAACACACACACACACACACACACACACACCACACCACACACACACACACTCACTATCACACTAACACGACACCACAAAGATAATTTCACTTACTAGCTGTTCGTTAGCAATGCCTTACACTATACCCAGTGACTTCAGCGCTCATGGTAGTGGATAGGTGTGGATAGATGTTTGTGGATAGGTGTGATAGGTGGTTGGATAGAGTTGGATTAGGTGTGGATAGGTATGGTAGGTGTGGATAGTGTGGATGAGGGGTGTGGAGTAGGTGTGTAGGGATAGGTGTGGAGATAGGTGGGTGGATAGTGTGATGGATATGGTGTGGATAGGTGTGGATAGGTGGTTGTGGATTAGGTATGGATAGGTGTGGATAGGCAGGTATGGATAAGGTGGTGGATAGGTGTGATAGGTGTGGATAAGGTTGTGGGATAGGTGTAGGGAAGGTGGGTAGGTGGGATAGTGTGTAGGATAGGTGTGGATAGAGTCTTGTGATAGGTGTGGATAGGATATAGGATAGGTGTGGTAGGCTAGGTGTGGATAGGTGTGGATGTTAGGTGATGTGGCTAGGTGTGGATAGTGTGGATAGTATATTTTGGCTGTGGGATATGGTGGATAGTTATGGATCAGGTGTGTTAAGAGATCAAGCGGGTATTGGAGTAGGTTGTAGGATAGGTATGGATAGTGTGTGGAGATGGTATGGATCCGAGTAAGGCTAGGTGGATGGTGTTAGTAGGATGATAGGTGTGGTAGTGTAGGTGGATAGTGATAGGTATGGCTGAGGGAGATGTAGGAATAAGGTATGTAGATGGATCAGGTATGGATAAGGGGTGGTGGGGATAGGTTGTGCGTAATAGGATGGATAAGGATGTGGATTTAGGTATGGTAATTTCACGGTTACTGGCTAGGTAGTGGAAAGGTATGTTGATAGGTGGTGGATGCGTAGTGGATAGGTTGGTGGATAGGTGTGGAATCACGGTATGGATTAGGGTATTGAA
>NW_019943662.1:0-14517 GCF_002910315.2 Salvelinus sp. IW2-2015 | reverse complement strand
TGGTTGTGAATTATAAGTTATGTACCCCAAAAAAAAATAGTTAAGATCAGCGTAGAAAAACACACAAAATGGCAGCATTGGTCACGAGGAGAGCCCGTAAGACCGTCATCTTTTTTTCTTTTTATGACAAGGGTCAGCGAGTCCGTTTTAACTCCTGACCGTATAAAGATGGCGTCTTACGGACTCCTGACCGTATAAAGATGGCGTCTTACGGACTCCTGACCGTATAAAGATGGCGTCTTACGGGCTCCTGACCAATGCTGCCATTTTGTGTGTTTTCTACGCTGATCTTAACTTATTTTTTTGTACATAATATCACCACCGTCATTTCCTATGACCAGAAAAACAGCTTCTGGACATCAGAAACAGCGATCACTAACCTCAATTTTGGATGACGACTTCAACGAGCCGGCAGCTGTGAATGTACTGCTCATTCCGGGACCAGGCCCTGGACTCGAGAGGAAGAGACGGCACGCGAGCGGGCTCCCTGACGAGACTACGAATAAATAAACTGCCTTTACCGTCCGTTCTATTGGCAGACGTACAAATCACTAGAGAATAAACTGGATGAGCTCTGTTTGAGACGATCCTATAAACGGGATCTGAAGAACTGTAATATCCTATGTTTTTTTCAGAGTYGTGGCTGAACAAGGACRTGGATAATATACATCTATCTGTTTTTTTTATGCATCGTCAACACCGAACGGCAGCTTCGGGTTAAGGGGAAAAGTATCACATTTCAGGAGAAGACCCAGAAGCAGACAGTGTCGGGAAAAAAAGTTTATTACTAGATCAAGGGGCAGGCAAAACGACAGGGCAAGGGCAGGCAGAGGTCAGTAATCCACATCAGAGTCCATAAGGTACAGAACGGCAGGCAGGCTCAGGGTCAGGGCAGACAGAATGGTCAAAACCGGGAAAACTAGAAAACAGAAACCAGAGAAAGACAGGAGCAAGGGGAAAATAGCTGGTATGCTTGACGAACAAAACRAACTGGCAACAGACAAACAGAGAACACAGGTATAAATACACTGGGGATAATGGGGAAGGTGKGCGACACCTGGAGGGGGGTGGAGACGAGCACAACGACAGGTGAAACAGATCAGGGTGTGACACCAATAAGAGACATTCTGGATTGTAACTTCTCAATAAAGAGAAAGAGGGTGTGACAATGTGTGTGTCTACAGCAATCAGGCTTGCGATCTATAATGTTCAGGAAGTTTAGAGGTTTTACTCATCTGAGTTAGAATACCTCATGATAAGCTGTAGACCATACTATACTATGCACTCAACGAGCTGAATAGTGCCAAAATACTCATCCAGAGACAGCACTCCTAGTGGCCAGTGATTTTAATGCAGGGAAACCTAAATTCTACCATCATTTTCACCGGTGGAAAAAACTCTAGATTTTACTCCACACACAGAAATGTATACAAAGGTCTGCCTAGCCCTCCCTTTGGCAAAACTGACCATAACTCTATCATCCTGATTCCTGCTTACAAGCAAAAACTCAAACAGGAAGTACCAGTGACACGCTCAATACTGAAGTGGTCAGATGAAGCGGATGCTAAGCAACAGGACTGTTTCCCTAGCACAGACTGGAATATGTTCTGGGACTCGTCCAATGGGATTGAGGAGTTTGCCACATCAGTCAACGGCTTCATTAATTAGTGCATCATTAATCCCCACTGAGTTAAAGGCTAGAGCGTTCAAGGAGCGGTACACTAAGCTGATTGTGGACTACAGGAAACGAAGGGCCGAGCCCCCCATCCACATTAACATGCCTGTAGTGGAGCCGGTCGAGAGATTCAAGTTCCTCGGTGTCCACATCACTAAGGGATTATCATGGTCCACACACACCAACACAGTCATAACAATGTCTCTTCCCCCTCAGGAGGCTGAAAAGCTTTGGCATGGGCCCTCAGATCCTTACAAAGTTCTACTGCTGCACCATTGAGAGCATCTTGACTGGCTGCATCACCTGTTTGTACGTTTGTATGGCACCTGCTTGGCATCCGACCACAAGGCGCAACAGAGGGTAGTGCCTACGGCCCAGTACATCACTGGGGCCAAGCTTCCTGGCATCCAGGACCTCTATACCAGGTGGTGTCAGAGGAAGACCCTAAAAATTGTCAAAGACTCCAGCCACCCTAGTCATAGACTGTTCTCTCTGATACCTCATGGCAAGCGGTACCAACAGGACCCTGAACAGCTTCTACCCACAACCATAAGACTGCTAAATAGTTAGTCCGGGTAGCTATTAATGAACTATTTAACTATCTGCATTGACCCTATTTGCTYTTTTGATTCATCACATACGCTCCTGCTACATTCTATTATCTATCCTGTTGCCTAGTTACTTCATCCCTACCTATATGTTCATACACTACATGACCAACAGTTTGTGGACACTTGCACGTCAAACATCTCACTCCAAAATCATGGGCATTAATATAGAGTTGGTCCCCTTTTCCTGCTATAACAGCCTCCAYTCTTCTGGGAAGKCTTTYCACTAGATGKTGGAACATTGYTGCAGGGGACTTGCTTCCATTCAGCCATGAGCATTCGTGAGGTCGGGTACTGMTGTTGGGYGATTRGGCCTGGCTCACAGTCGGCGTTCCAATTCATCCCAAAGGTGTTCGATGGGGTTGAGGTCAGGGTTTTGTACAGGCCAGTCAAGTTCTTCCACACCAATCTCGACAAACCATTTCTGTATGGACCTCTCTTTGTGAACGTGGGCATTGTCATGCTGAAACAGGAAAAGGCCTTCCCCAAACTGTTGCCAAACAGTTGGAAGCACAGAATTGTCTAGAATGTCATTGTGTGCTGTAGTGTTAATATTTTCCATCACTGGAACTAAGGGGCCCGAACCATGAAAAACAGCCCCAGACCGTTATTCCTCTCCACCAAACTTTACAGTTGGCACTATGCATTGGGGCAGGTAGCCTTCTCCTGGCATCCGCCACATCCAGATTTGTCAGTTGGACTGTGAGATGGTGAAGTGGGATTCATCACTCCAGAGAATGCGTTTCCACTGCTCCAGAGTCCAATGGCGGCGAGCTTTACACCAGCCGACGCTTGGCATTGCGCATGGTGATCTTATGCTTGTGTGCAGCTGCTCGGCCATGGAAACCCATTTCATGAAGTTCCCGACGAACAGTTATTGTGCTGACGTTGCTTCCAGAGGCAGATTGAAACTCAGTAGTGAATGTTACAGACAAATTTTCAGGTGCTTCTGCACTCGGCGGTCCTGTTCTGTRAGCTTGTGCAGCCTACCACTTCGCGGCTGGGCCGTTACTTACAGTTGACCGGGGCAGCTCTAGCAGGGCAGAAATTTGATGAACTGACTTGTTGAAAGGTGSCATCCTATGACGGTGCCACGTTGAAAGTTACTGAGCTCTTCAGTAAGGCTATTCTACTGCCAATGTTTCTCAATGGAGATTGCATGGCTGTGTGCTCAAATTTATACACGTCAGCAATAGGTGTGGCAGAAATAACCAAATCCACTCATTTGAAGGGTTGTACAGTGCATTCGGAATGTTTTCAGACTCCTTCTCTTTTTCCACATTTTTGTTACGTTACAGCCTTATTCTAAAATGGATTAAATAAAACATATATATCTATCTACACACAGTACCTCATAATGACAAAGCGAGAACAGGTTTTTAGAAATGTTTGCAAAAATATAAAAAATAAAAAACAGGAGTAACTTATTTACATAAGTATTCAGACCCTTTAGCTATGAGACTCAAAATTGAGCTCAGGTGCATCCTGTTTCCATTGATCATCCTTGAGATGTTTCTACAACTTGATTGGCGTCCACCTGTAGTAAATTAATTTGATTGGACATGATTTGGAAAGTCACAGACCTGTCTATATAAGGTCCTACAGTTGACAGTGCATTTAAGAGCAAAAACCAAGCCATGAGGTCAAAGAAATTGTCCGTAGAGCTCCTAGACAGGATTGTGTCRATGCACAGATCTGGGGAAGGGTACCAAAACATTTCTGYAGYRYTGAAGGTCCCCAAGAACACTATGCCCTCCATCATTCTTAAATGGAAGAAGTTTGGAACCACCAAGACTCTTCCTAGAGCTGRCGGCCCAGCTAAACTGAACAATTGGGGGAGAATGGCCTTGGTCAGGGAGGTGACCAAGCATCCGATGGTCACTCTGACGAGCTCCAGAGTTCCTCTGTGGAGATGGGAGAAACTTCTAGAAGGACAACCATCTCTGCAGCACTCCACCAATCAGGCCTTTATGGTGGAGTGGCCAGACGGAAGCCACTCCTCAGTAAAAGGCACATGACAGCTCGCTTGGAGTTTGCCAAAAAGCACCTAAAGGACTCGTAGACCATAACAAACAATATTCTCTGGTCTGATAAAACCAATATTGAACTCTTTGGCCTGAATGCCAAGCGTCACATCTGGAGGAAACCTGGCACCATCCTTACGGTGAAGCATGGTGGTGGCAGCATCATGCTSTGGGGATGTTTTTCAGCGGCAGGGACTGGGAGACTAGTCAGGATTGAGGGAAAGATGAACGAAGTAGAGTACAGAGAGATCCTTGATGAAAACCTGCTCCAGAGCGCCCAGGACCTCAGACTGGGGCAAAGGTTCACCTTCCAACAAGACARCGACCCTAATCAAACAGCCAAGACAACGCAGGAGTCGCTTCGGGACAAGTCTCTGAATGTCCTTGAGTGGTCCAGCCAGAGCCTGGACTTGAACCCGATCTACCATCCCTGGAGAGACCTGAAAATAGCTGTGCAGCGATGCTCCCCATCCAACCTGACAGAGCTTGAAAAGATCTGCAGAGAATATTGGAGAAATTCCCCAAATACAGGTGTGCCAAGCTTGTAGCGTCATACCCAAGAAGATTTGAGGCTGTATTCATTGCCAAAGATGCTTCAACAAAGTACTGAGTAAAAGGTCTTAATAATTATGTAAATGTGACATTTCAGTTTTTTTTTATTTTTTGCTTTGTCGTTATGGGTGTGCCAATGGGTGTGCCAATGGGTGTGCCAATCTATAAAATATTTTTTATGTACATCTGCAGGGGAATAAAAAGTGACGGATTTATCAATGCATTGTTTACTATGTGTGTGTGTGTGTGTATTTTGATGAAGGGAAAAAATGATTTAATCCATTTTTAGAATAAGACAGTAACATAACAACATGTGGAAACAGTCAAGGGGTCTGAATACTACCTGAATACTGTCTGAATACTGTCTGAATACTACCTGAATACTGCCTGAATACTGTCTGAATACTACCTGAATACTGTCTGAATACTGTCTGAATACTGTCTGAATACTACCTGAATACTGTCTGAATACTGTCTGAATACTGTCTGAATAATACCCCAATGCACTGTCTAGTGTAGCTGCGACAGACCAAAGCAGAATATTCTAAAGAGGCATAGCCAGTTTATGAGTCGCACCAGCAGCTGGAGAAGTCATCTGTCCGTCTGTGTCCAGGGGGATCTGTCCTGCAGCCTTTAGCTATACAGCCCCTAGTCTGGTCCTGTCATCACAGAGAGGAAACATCCCCTAACACCAGCCTACCACCAAGGCACTCCCGTGTACACAAAATTGTTTCCGTGTTGAATCAACACTTATAGTATTACATTTAACACCGGGGCAGTGTGTACTGTATATGGGTCCATACTTTTCAGTGTTATATTTTAACACTGTGCTTAGTACTGATGCTTTTACACTTTGTCAGTGTTAGGGAATTAACACTTTTAGTGTTATGCAATAACACCTCATATAGCATTTTTAACCATTACATTTAAGTCATTTAGCAGAYGCTCTTATCCAGAGCGACTTACAAGTTCATACATATTCATCCTGGTCCCCCCRTGGGGAATGAACCCACAACCCTGGCGTTGCAAGCGCCATGCTCTACCAACTGAGCCACACGGGACCACTATTACGTCAAGAGGTCCGTATCCCTGTTGGGTTAAGGACACCACCATATTATTTACCACTCTTTATTGTCACATACTCTTATGTAAGAAATGACAAAGACTTCAGAACTGGCAGCAGACATGCTCAAACTTTAATTAAGATAACCATAGACCACTTACAAGTGATATAGCTCTTCCACTCACAGGTGGCCAAAAATAACTAACTRAAAGCCGCATCTCCAATATAATTTCTTAGTGTGCCTTGCTTTCTTGAGTGATCTGTAGAATTACCACACACGGCTGTATTTATTAGTGACAGAGACATGTTTGTTGAATTCATACATTTTCAGTCCTGTGACCTTTTAATGACATATCTCATAAGGCCTTATTTTATTAAGCCCTAGTTTTGGGCTAATGCAGAGGCCTGAAACTCATTGTTTACAGGCCACATCAGGCATGTGAGTCACATTACAATGGCTGGCAAAATGATGTGTAATTCCTATTGGAATCCAGACAGAGTTAGTAGCTCCAACACTTGGCATGTTTTCATTCAGTGTTGTAAACTTTGTTAAAGGAGACTGACTACCTGAACCATTTAAAATGGAACAACTATTTCAGTAATGGGTGCAATAAATCKAACTAACTGATCGGATTAGTTGAGAAAGTTATTTATCTTTGTGTAGCATAAGATTAATAACCAATCGATCAATGTATATGCAAAAAAAACACAGATGATAAAAATCAATCTACCTGCAGTAGAGCATGCTGGGAAATATGATAATGATGGGCGTGTTTTTTTGATGGGAACGTTTTTTTTTTACTCTCCACAAAGTAAAACTGATACAATCCCACTCACCTCTGGTTATTACCCCTGGGGTTCTTTAACACCAAGGAGTGTAACACTAGAACACTAGAACACTAGAAATGCTACACTGAAACAAGTTAACACTTTGCTGTGTGGCCTCATTCATACAGGCGGTCACATTCTGATCCTTTGCCCCTAATTCGTCATTTGACAATCAGATCAGATCTTTTGCTGATAATGGGGGCAAAAGATTAAAAATTGATCGTCCACACATGTAAACAACAGGTTTGTAGACTAATAGTGAAATGATTACTTACGACCCGTAAGTAATCATTTCACTATTAGTCTACAAACCTGTTGTTTACATGTGTGGACGATCAATTTCCAACAATGCAGAGAGAAAGATAAAGATTTTAAATATATATATATATACAGTGGGGCAAAAAAGTATTTAGTCAGCCACCAATTGWGCAAGTTCTCCCACTTAAAAAGATGAGAGAGGCCTGTAATTTTCATCATAGGTACACTTCAACTATGACAGACAAAATGAGAAAAAAAAATCCAGAAAATCACATTGTAGGATTTTTAATGAATTTATTTGCAAATTATGGTGGAAAATAAGTATTTGGTCACCTACGAACAAGCAAGATTTCTGGCCTCTCACAGACCTGTAACTTCTTCTTTAAGAGGCTCTCTCTGTCCTCCACTCGTTACCTGTATTAATGCAAGGTCGGATGCCTTGCAGTTGCCGTACACAAGCAGTGATGCAGCCAGTCAAGATGCTCTCAGTGGTGCAGTGTGTAGAACTTACTGAGGATTGAGGGCCATGCCAAATCTTTAAGCCTCCTGAGGGGGAAGAGGCTCTGACGTGCCCCCAACACAACTGTGTGGGTGTGTGTGGACTCCGAGGAACTTGAAGCTCTCGCCTTTCCTTTTCCTGTTGTCCACAATCGTTCTCTTTTGTCTTGCTGACGTTGTGGAGAGGTTATTGTCCTGGCACATCCACTTTCCAGGTCTCTGACCTCCTCCCTGGCTGCCTCATCATCGTCGTTATCCAAATCGAGGTTAGTGATAGGCTGTTCTGATGTCCAGTAGCTGTTTTCGATCGTAGGAAACGATGATGAAACATTACGGACAAAAAAGAGTTACGATCAACGCAAAAACAACACACAAAATAACAGAACTGGTCCGGATCCCGTAAGACAGCAGCTATCCACTTCACGTCAGAAATGTCTGCCTGTTAAACTCCACTTCACGTCAGAAAATGGTCTGCCTGTGTAAACTCCACTTCACTGTCAGAAAATGGTCTGCCTGTGTAAACTCCACTTCACGTCAGAAAATGGTCTGCTGTTAAACTCCACTTCACGTCAGAAATGTCTGCCTGTGTAAACTCCACTTCACGTCAGAAAATGGTCTGCCTGTGTAACTCCACTTCACGTCAGAAAATTGGTCTGCCTGTGTAAACTCCACTTCACGTCAGAAATGGTCTGCCTGTGTAAACTCCACTTCACGTCAGAAAATGGTCTGCCTGTGTAAACTCCACTTCACGTCAGAAAATGGTCTGCCTGTGTAAACTCCACTTCACGTCAGGAAATGGTCTGCCTGTGTAAACTCCACTTCACGTCAGAAAAATGGTCTGCCTGTGAAAACTCCACTTCACGTCAGAAAATGGACTGCCTGTGTAACTCCACTTCACGTCAGAAAATGGTCTGCCTGTGTAAACTCCACTTCACGTCAGAAAATGGTCTGCCTGTGTAAACTCCACTTCACGTCAGAAAATGGTCTGCCTGTGAAACTCCACTTCACGTCAGAAAATGGACTGCCTGTGTTAACTCCACTTCACGTCAGAAAATGGTCTGCCTGTGTAAACTCCACTTCACGTCAGAAAAATGGTCTGCCTGTGTAAACTCCACTTCACGTCAGAAAATGGTCTGCCTGTGTACTCCACTTCACGTCAGAAAATGTCTGCCTGTGTAAATCCACTTCACGTCAGAAAAATGGACTGCCTGTGTAAACTCCACTTCACGTCAGAAAATGTCTGCCTGTGTAAACTCCACTTCACGTCAAGAAATGTAAACTCATCCCATGTACAGTAGATCTGAAAAGGATTGGAAAGATATCAACAAAATAGACATGTCAATAGTAAGTAGTATCTAGTTCCACCTTTTCCACCTCCATCTATCCAATCCAAATCTACGATATCTCTCGGACTACAGTTTATTTCTGGACGGGAGTAGTGTATGATTGACAGCATGTAACACTAACCTCCCACTGTATTCTCTGAAATCTGATTGACAGACTGTATCCAATCCCCACTGCTCCCCCCCCACCCCTTCCTCCACACACACATCTCCGCCTCTCTCTCTCTTGTCTGATGGCTTCTCCATGTTGCTTTCCTCATGCCTGCCGTCCCGTCCCATCCTGCTTTCCACCCAAAACAACCCAGGCAGGGAACGGAGCAGCGTGGACTTTTTCCACAGGCACGTCCTGCGTCTGAAATGGCACCCTATTCACTACGCAGTGCACTACTTTTGACCAGGGGCCCTATAGAGAATAGGGTGCACTACATAGGGAATAGGGTGCACTATATAGGGAATAGGGYGCACTAYATAGGGAATAGGGTGCCATTTCAGATGCTGCCACAGTTTTCCATGAGACCACCGTGTCTGGACGGAGCAGCATGATTTTCCAAAGTTAATGTTCACAGATAATCATGATTCCAATGTAAAACGTTGCTTCTTTCTATTGTCATGACTTTTCTTTGTCATAATCGGGGTTTAGAGTTTACTGTAACAGCCAATTAAAAGGCATGCCTCGTTAAGCAAATGGCTCGTTAAGAGGATGCTTTGTTTTAATGAGTGGCTTGGTAAAGGTCCTGTGCAGTCGTTTTGATCTCAATATCAAATTCTTTTTCTGGGTAACAGATAAGTACCTTACTGTGATTCTCTTCAATTCAAATGGTAAAAAAATAAAATAATTAAACTGCTTCTTAGCAAAAAAGCAATTTCTCAAGCAAGAAATGTTGCTAGGACTGTCTGGGAGTGGTCTGAGTGGGGAGGGATAAAATGTTGCTAGGACTGTCTGGGAGTGGTCTGAGTGGGGAGGGGTAAAATGGAAAAGTAGCTGTTATTGGCAGAGAGGATGAGAACTCTCTTATTGGTCTATTAACTCATTTACCACCTAGTGATGTCACTAGGCAGGGCTAAACTCTAAAACAGGTTGGAATTTCAGGCGGCTAAAAGGGCATTATCATCATTTTCTAAATGTCACAGTATTATTCCAACCTCATAGTGGAAATATCACGTTTTTGGCTGCACTGGGCCTTTAAGCGGATGCCTCGTTAAGCTAGCTGCCCATACAGTACCGTGTTGCCTGTTTCCTCTCCTTGTGATATCGCCTGGTACTAGCTGTGTATGTGTGTGTGTATATGTGTGTATGCGTGTGCTGTGTGAGTGTGTGAGTGAGTGTGACAAAGCCCCAGTGTTTCCTCCCTCCACACCTCACTGAACACCTCTCTCTCTCTCTCTCTCTCTCTCTCTCTCTCTCTCTCTGCTCTCTCTCTTCTCTCTCTCTCTTGTCTCTTCTCTCTCTCTGTCTCTCTGTCTCCTCTTCTCTCTCTGTGTCCTCTCTCTTCTCTCTCTCTGCTCTCTTCTCTCTCTCTCTCTCTTTCTCTCTTTCTCTGGTCTCTGTCCTCTTCTCTGTCTCGCTCTCTCTCCTCTCTTCTCCTCTCATCTCTCTCTCTCTCTTCTTGGTTCTCTCTCTCCTGATACGGATTCTCTCTCTCTCTCTTTCTCTCTCTTCTCTGCTCTCTCTTCTCTCTCTCTCTCTCTTCTGTTTCTCTCTCTTCTGTCTGTCTGCTGTCTTTTCCTTTCCCCTCCTCTCTTATCTCTCTCTCTCTCTCTCTCTCTCTCTCTCTCTCTCTCTGTACAGTGCCTCTCATTCCATCGCTCTTTCCTCTCTCTGTTTCTCTCTCTCTCTGTCTGTCTGTCTGTCTGTTGTCGCTGCTTTCGTCTTCTGTCTTCTGTCTGCTTCTGCTGTCTGTTCTCTCTCCTTGCCCTCTCTCTTTCTGATTGAGTGGCTGCTGCTGATTGTCATGTTTGTTCCTTCCTCTTCTCTGGTCTGTTCTGTCCTCCGCCTCTTCTATCTCTTCTTCTCAGTTGCAATCCGTCATCTCTCTACACATGAAAGAAGCAAAGAGACGAAGCAGTCGGTACTAAGTACATGTGTCTGCTGTGGGGATGTGATTTATGGTGTAATGATCGTTTGAGGGGAACCAGAGGAAGACACAGGGCTGTGTTGTGTGTGTGTTGTTGCTGGTGTTTCCTGCTGCGTGTGTGTGTGTGTGTGTGTGTGTTGTGTACAAGGGTTGCGGTGAACACACAGTCCGTGAGCCAACGAGCGCTTACTTTTCTAGTGGAGCGGCCCAGGCAGGGGGGGCTGTAATGAGGCTGTTGTCGTGGAGATGATCAGAGGCCCTCTCTGTCGCTGTCTGATTTGTCTGGGCTAATCCGGGTCAACACACTGACCTGTGTGTGGTGTGTGTGTGGTGGTGTGTGTGTGTGTGTGTGTGTGTGTGTGTGTGTGGTGTTGTGTGGGGTGTGTGTGGGTTGTGTGTGGTGTGTGTGTGGTGCGTGCTGGTGTTTGTCTGCACACTTTGATACGCGAAAGTGATTGCTGTGTACATGCGAACACGCACACGAATATCGGCTGCAGCAATGTAGCCTGTCATTACAGCACTAAACGTTGAGGCATTTTTCAACGGAAGAACAGAATAACTATTTTACCCTGCATTTTGAGGCTGGAAAGTTATTCATGTTGAGGGTCAGTATCAACAGGGGATATCATGCTCATTCTCTGGAGAATTTCAGGCGAGCAGGATATACGGCGCTAACCTGTATGCAGCAGGATCATACGGCCTACCTGTTGGAGCAGGATCATACGGCCTACTGTATACAGCAGGATCATACGGGCTACTGATACAGCTTAGGTCAACGGGCACCTGTATGGAGCAGGTATTACGACCTACCTGTATGGAGCGGACATATGGGCCTACTGTATACAGCAGGATCATATGGCCTACCTGTAATGGAGCAGGATATACGGCCTACCTGTATAAGCAGCAGGATCATACGGCTACCTGTATACAGGCAGGATCATAACGGCCCTACCTGTATAGGGGTCACGGCAGACAGCGGATGCATACGGTCTAGGCGCAGATATCGGGCTACTGTACAAGCAGGATCATACGGCCTACCTGTATACGGCAGGTTATAGGCCTACTGTATAGCAGGGATCATATCGGTACTACGCTGTATGCAGGGCAGTCATACGGCCTACCTGTATGCATGGCAGGATCTAGGCCTACCTGTATGGAGCAGGATCATACGCTGAAACACAATAATATACGCCTACGCTGATGGAGCAGGATCATATGGCTTACCTGTATGAGAGGCGTGCATACTGCCTACCTGTATGCAGCAGGAATCATCGGCGTACCTGTTGAATGCGGCAGGATCATACTGGGCTACCTGTAATGGGGAGGAGGATCATACGGTACCTACCTGTATCAGGCAGGATCATCAGCCTAACTGAATGGCGCAGGATCATACGAGCCTACCTGTATGACGCAGGATCATAGGCTATCTATGTATGCAGGCAGGATCATACGGCCTAGCTGTATGCGGCAGGAATATACGCCTACCTGTATGGAGCAGGATCCAATACGGACACCTGTATGGGCAGGATCATACGGTCTCCTGAACGGGCTAGGATCATATCGGTCTACTGGATGAGAGGGCAGGATGCATATGGCTACCTGTATGGCAGGCACAGGACTGATGCTCATACGGTCTACCTGTATCAGGCAGAGGATATTGGTCTACCTGATGCGAGCAGGATCATACGGCCTACCTGTATGCAGGGCAGGATCACTACGCACTACCTGTATGGAGGGCAAGGTTCCTGATACGTCAATGGCCTACCTGTATGGAGCAGGATTGGATACGGCCTACCTGTAATGCGAGCGGGATACATCGTGCTACCTGTATACGCAGGATCATAGGCCTTACTGTATGGATAGCAGGATCATCACTGCTACCTTATAGCAGGTCAAGCGGTCTGACCTGTATACGCAGATCATACGGCCTCACTCTGTATGCAGATGGATCAATACGGCCTACTGTATGGCAGCAGGATCATACAGCTGTGCACGATAAGCCGTTGTATACAGAGGATTCAATACGGCCCTACGCTGCAGGGTATACCCTACGAAGGCAGGTATACGGCCACTGTTGCAAATCAACGGCTAACCTGTATACAGCAGGTCACGCGAGTTGAGGATCTTTCTCGTGAGCCCCGACTTTGAGAACTACTGTCATAGCAACATTAACTTAACAAAAAGCCGCTATTGCTAGATCACAGTTATGTCAAACAACATTACGCACGGCCTATCTGACCTGACATTAGCAGACCTTCTACTGCAGCGCTGGGTGTATACTTACTGGTATAGTTGGGGCTGTATATACTGTATTGCTATATGCTGTATATTGCTGTATATGATTATACTGTATATTCTGTAATACTGTATATTGCTGTATATTGCTGTAAGTACTTATTGGCTGTATATGACTGTATAATTGACTGTATATTACTGTATTATGGTGTATATACGTGCTGTTATATGGCTGTATATGGCTGTTATGCGTGTATATGCTGTATAATTGTTCTGTATTTGGAATGACTGGTATCTTGGCTGTATATTACTGTATATTACTGTATATATTCTGTATAATTGTGTATATTACTACGTATATTAGCTGTTATATTGCTGTATATTGATGTATTTACTGTATATTACTGTTATTGTATATTGCTGTATATTTCTGTAATATGCTGTATTGCTGTAATATTGACTGTATATTGCTGTTATTGCTGTATATTACTGTATTTGCTGTATATTGCTGTATGAACTTATGCTGTAATATTAGTCACATGTCGCTATATCTGCTGTATACTGTATTACTGTATATGGTGTATACTGCTGTATAATTTACTGTATATTGTGTATATTGCTGTAATATTACTGTATATTACTGTATATTACTGTATATTGGACTGCAAAATAGTATATGGCCCAAGAAATCTATTATTTTGCTGTTATTGACTGTTATTGCTATATTGGCTGTATATTACTGTATATTGTGCTATTTGTATATTGTGTTGCTGTATATTTGTATGCTGTATATTCGTATGTTTGCTGATATACTGAATATTGCTTGTATATTGCTGTATACGGCTGTATATTGCTGTTATTGCTTATGCTGTAGGCTGTATGGCTATTTGCTGTATATTCTGATGCTATTGCTGATATTGCTGTATATTCTGTGCTATTACTGTATTGCTGTATGCTGATATGGCTGTATATTGGTAATGCTGTATGATGTATTGTCTGTATATTTACTGTATTTCTGTATATTGCTGTATATTACGTTGGTGTATATACTTAAGCTGATCTGTAATATGCTGAATGCTGGTATATTAATGTATATTGCTGTATATTACTGTATATTTGCTGTTATTATGTTTCTGTATAATTGTTAAGCTGTAATGTACTGTATGGCTGTAATTGGGATGTGCTGGTATATTGCTAATGTCATTTAGTATTATGTATATGCTGTATAGTATATCTGTTTGTTATATTGCTGGTATATTGAGAATCTGTATATTGCGAATTGACTGTATATTACTGTATATTGATGTATATGCTGTATATTGGCAAGAAACTGAAGAAACACTGAGAGCTACTACACA
>NW_019943661.1:106333-113581 GCF_002910315.2 Salvelinus sp. IW2-2015 | reverse complement strand
TGGTTGGGTCTAATTGTGTTGCTGTCCTGTGGCTCTGTGGGGTCTGTTTGTGTTTGTGAACAGAGCCCCAGGACCAGCTTGCTTAGGGGACTCTTCTCCAGGTTCATTTCTCTGTAAGTGATGGCTTTGTTATGGAAGGTTTGGGAATCGCTTCCTTTTAGGTAGTTGTAGAAATTAACGGCTCTTTTCTGGATATTGATAATTAGCGGGGATCGGCCTAATTCTGCTTTGCATGCATCATTTGGTGTTTTACGTTGTACACGGAGGATATTTTTGCAGAATTCTGAATGCAGAGTCTCAATTTGGTGTTTGTCGCATTTTGTGAATTATTGGTTGGTGAGCGGACCCCAGACCTCACAACCATAAAGGGCAATGGATTCTATAATTGATTCAAGTATTTTTTGCCACATCCTAATTGGTATGCCAAATTTGATGTTTCTTTTGATGGCATAGAAGACCCTTCTTGCCTTGTCTCTCAGATTGTTCACAGCTTCATGGAAGTAACCTGTGGCGATATTTAGGCCGAGATATATATCTTTTTTGTGTGCTGTAGGGCAACAGTGTCTAGATGGAATTTGTATTTGTGGTCCCGGCAACTGTCTTACTGAGATTTGCTGTCAAGGTCTAGGTCTGGCAGAATCTGTGCAGAAGATCTAGGTGCTGCTGTAGGCCCTCCTTGGTTGGGGACAGAAGCACCAGATCATCAGCAAACAGGAGACATTTGACATCAGATTCTAGTAGGGTGAGGCCGGGTGCTGCAGACTGCTCTAGTGCCCGCGCCAATTCGTGGATATATATGTTGAAGAGGGTGGGGCTGCATCCCTGTCTCACCACACGGCCCTGTGGGAAGAAATGTGTTTTTTTTGCCTATTTTAACCACACACTTGTTGTTTGTGTACATGGATTTTATAATGTCGTATGTTTTTCCCCCCATCAACACTTTCCATCCATTTGTATAGCAGACCCTCGTGCCAAATTGAGTCAAAAGGCTTTTTGAAGTCAACAAAGCATGAGAAGACTTTGCCTTTGTTTCTGTTTGTTTGTTTGTCAATTAGGGTGTGCAGGGTGAATACGTGGTCTGTCGTACGGTAATTTGGTAAAATCCCAATTTGACATTTGCTCAATACATTGTTTTCACTGAGGAAATGTACAAGTCTGCTGTTAATGATAATGCAGAGGATTTTCCCAAGGTTGCTGTTGACGCATATCCCACGGTAGTTATTGGGGTCAAATCTGTATCCACTTTGTGGATAGGGGTGATCAGTCCTTGCTTCCAAATATTGGGGAAGACGCCAGTGCTGAGGATGATGTTAAAGAGTTTTAGTATAGCCAATTGGAATTTGTAGTCTGTATATTTTATCATTTCATTCGGGATACCATCAACACCACATGCCTTTTTGGGTTGGAGGGTTTGTATTTTGTGCTGTAATTCATTCAATGTAATTGGAGAATCCAGTGGGTTCTGGTCTTTCTGGTCTTTAATATTTGATTCTAAGATTTGTAATTGATCATGTATAAGTTTTTGCTCATTGTGCTTTGTTATAGAGACAAAAAGATCTCTCTCTCTCTGTCTGTGTTTCTCTCTCTCTCTCTCTCTCTCTCTGTCTCTGTCTGTGTTTCTCTCTCTCTCTCTCTCTCTCTCTGTCTCCAGGAAGTGTGTCATTGCAGGAGAAAGAGGAAGTGAAGAAGTGTGTCATTGCAAGAGAGAGAGGAAGTGTGTCATTGCAGGAGAGGAAGGACGTGTGTCATTGCAGGAGAGAGAGGAAGTGAAGAAGTGTGTCATTGCAGGAGAGAGAGGAAGTGAAGAAGTGTGTCATTGCAGGAGAAAGAGGAAGTGAAGAAGTGTGTCATTGCAAGAGAGAGAGGAAGTGTGTCATTGCAGGAGAGGAAGGACGTGTGTCATTGCAAGGAGAGAGAGGAAGTGAAAGAAGTGTGTCATTGTGCAGAGAGAGAGAAGTGGAAGAAGTTGTGTCATTGCAGGAGAGAGAGGAAGTGAAGAAGTGTGTCATTGCAGAGAGAGAGGAAGTGAAGAAGTGTGTCATTGGCAGAGAGACGAGGAAGTGAAGACGTGTGTCATTGCAGGAGAGAGAGGAAGTGAAGAAGTGTGTCATTGCAGGAGAGAGAGGAAGTGAAGAAGTGTGTCTTGCAGGAGAGAAGAAGGAAAGTGGAGAAGTGTGTCATTGCAAGAGAGGGAGGAAGTGAAGAAGTGTGTCATTGCAGAGAGGGGAGGAAGTGAGAAATTGTGTCATTGCAAGAGAGGAGGAAGTGGAGAGTGTGTCATTGCAGAGAGAGAGGAAGTGAGAAGTGTGTTCATTGCAGAGAGAGAGGAAGTGGAGAAGTGTGTCATTGCAGGAGAGAGAGGAAGTGTGTCATTGCAGGAGAGAGAGGAAGTGGAGAAGTGTGTCATTGCAGGAGTGAGAGGAGTGAAGGAAGTGTGTCATTGCAGGAGAGAGAGGAAGTGGTGTCATTGCAGGAGAGAGAGGAAGTGGAGAGTGTGTCATTGCAGGAGAGGAGGAAGTGAAGAAATGTGTCATTGCAAGGAGAGAGAGGTAAGTGAAGTAAGTGTGTCATTGCAGGAGAGAGAGGAAGTGAAGAAGTGTGTCATTGCAGGAGAGAGAGGAAGTGAAGAAGTGTGTCATTGCAGGAGAGAGAGGGAAGTGAAGAAGTGTGTCATTGCAGGAGAGAGAGGAAGTGGTGTCATTGCAGGAGAGGAAAGGAGTGTGTCATTGCAGGAGAGAGAGGAGTGAAGAGATGTGTCATTGCAGGAGAGAGAGGATGTGAAGAAGTGTGTCATTGCAGGAGAGAGAGGAAGTGAAGAAGTGTGTCATTGCAGGAGAGGGAGGAAGTGGAGAAGTGTGTCATTGCAAGAGAGAGAGGAAGTGTGTCATTGCAGGAGAGAGAGGAAGTGAAGAAGTGTGTCATTGCAGGAGAGGGAGGAAGTGGAGAAGTGTGTCATTGCTGGAGAGAGAGGAAGTGAAGAAGTGTGTCATTGCAGGAGAAAGAGGAAGTTTAGAAGTGTGTCATTGCAGAGAGAGAGGAAGTGTTGTCATTGCAGGAGAGGAAGGACGTGTGTCATTGCAGGAGAGAGGAAGTGAAGAAGTGTGCATTGCAAGATGAGAGGAAGTGAAGAAGTGTGTCATTGCAAGAGAGAAGGAAGTGAAGAAGTGTGTCATTGCAGGAGAGAGAGGAAGTGGAGAAGTGTTGTCATTGCAAGAGAAGGAGGAAGTGAAGAAGTGTGTCATTGCAAGAGAGGGTAGGAAGTGTGTCATTGCAAGAGAGGGAGGAAGTGGATAATTGTGTCATTGCAGAGAGAGGAGGAAGTGGAGAAGTGTGTCATTGCAGGAGAGAGAGGAAGTGAATAAGTGTGTCTTTGCAGGAGAGAGAGGAAGTGAAAAAGTGTGTCATTGCAGGAGAGAGGAAGTGGTGTCATTGCAGGAGAGAGAGGAGTGGAGAGTGTGTTCATTGCAGGGAGAGAGGAAGTGTGTCATTGCAGGAGAGAGAGGAAGTGGAGAAGTGTGTCATTGCAGGAGAGGGAGGAAGTGAAGAAATGTGTCATTGCAGGAGAGAGAGAAGTGAAGAAGTGTGTCATTGCAGGAGAGAGAGAAGTGAAGAAGTGTGTCATTGCAGGAGAGAGAGGAAGTGAAGAAGTGTGTCATTGCAGGAGAGAGAGGAAGTGAAGAAGTGTGTCATTGCAGGAGAGAGAGGAAGTGTGTCATTGCAGGAGAGAGAGGAAGTGAAGAAGTGTGTCATTGCAGGAGAGGAGGAAGTGAAGAAGTGTGTCATTGCAGGAGAGGGAGGAAGTGAAGAAGTGTGTCATTGCAGGAGAGGGAGGAAGTGGGGACAACATGTAGGCTGTTATCATTCCTAAATTGGGGTCTCACTACTAGTTGTGGAGATCTAAGGACAGGGCCTGATGTTGTGATGTTAGCATTTCTACTAGACTCGTCTGGTTGGTGGTATTGCTATAGCTGTGTGTCGTATTGATCATTACAATCAATACAAGTACTGTCTTATCAGTCTTCCCATGGACAGATGACAGTACATGTTCCCTATGCCTCTAGTCTGCTGGTCTGCTCAATGTCCTGAATCTGGTCCGCTCTATGTCTGACTCTGGTCTACTGGTCTGCTCTATGTCCTGACTCTGGTCTACTGGTCTGCTCTATGTCTCGAATCTGGTCCTCTCTATGTCCTGACTCTGGTCTACTGGTCTGCTCTATGTCATGACTCTGGTCTACTGGTCTGCTATGTCATGACTCTGGTCTACTGGTCTGCTCTATGTCATGACTCTGGTCTACTGGTCTGCTCTATGCATGACTCTGGTCTGCTGGTCTGCTCAATGTCCTGAATCTGGTCCGTCTCTATGTCCTGACTCTGGTCTGCTCTATGTCATGACTCTGGTCTGCTCTATGTCATGACTCTGGTCTACTGGTCTGCTCTATGTCATGACTCTGGCCTACTGGTCTGCTCTGTGTCTTACTCTGGTCTGCTCTATGTCATGACTCTGGTCTGCTCTATGTCCTGACTCTGGTCTACTGGTCTGCTCTATGTCTTGATATGGTATGCTGGTCTGCTCTATGTCATGAATCTGGTCTGCTGGTCTGCTCTATGTCATGACTCTAGTATGCTGGTCTGCTCTGTCATGACTCTTGGTCTGCTGGTCTGTTCTATGTCCTGACTTTGGTCTACTGGTCTGCTCTATTTCATGACTATGGTCTGCTCGATGTCATGATTCTTATCTACTGGTCTGCTATATGTCATGCCTCTGGTCTGCTCTATGTCATGACTTTTTCTACTGGTCTGCTCTATGTCCTGACTCTGGTCTGCTCGTCTGCTCTATGTCATGACTCTGGTCTGCTCTATGTCATGATTCTGGTCTACTGGTCTGCTCTATGTCATGACTATGGTCTGCTCTATGTCATGATTCTGGTCTGCTGGTCTGCTCTATGTCATGACTTCTAGTCTGCTCGTCTGCTCTATGTCATGACTCTTGTCTACTAGTCTGGTCTATGCCCTGACTCTGGTCTACTAGTTTGGTCTATCAGCTTGGTGATCTGGTCTGTATGTAGATATATCAGATGGGTGTATCAGATGGGTGTATTAGATGGGTGTATTAGATGGGTATATCAGATGGGGTTGTATCAGATGGGTGTATCAGATGGGTGTATCAGATGGGTGTATTAGATGGGTGTATCAGATGGGTGTATCAGATGGGTGTATCAGATGGGTGTATCAGATGGGTGTYTCAGATGGGTGTATCAGATGGGTGTGTCAGATGGGTGTATCAGATGGGTATATCAGATGGGTGTATCAGATGGGTGTGTAGCCCTGAGGAGAGAAGGTTTAATTCCTTTGATAGATGGAGCAACTGATGTCCTTGAGGACAGAAAGCAGTTTGATGACACTCCCTGTCTTCCTGTGTGATGACACTCCCTGTCTCCCTGTCTTCATGTCTCTCAGTGTGATGACAGTCCCTGTCTTCCTGTGTGATGACACTCCCTGTCTCCCTGTCTTCATGTCTCTCAGTGTGATGACACTCCCTGTCTTCCTGTCTCCCTGTCTCCCTGTGTGATGACACTCCCTGTCTCCCTGTCTCCCTGTCTCCCTGTGTGATGACACTCCCTGTCTCCCTGTCTTCCTGTCTCTCAGTGTGATGGCACCCCCTGTCTCCCTATCTTCCTGTCTCCCTGTCTTCCTGTCTCTCTGTGTGATGACACTCCTTGTCTCTCTGTGTGATGACTCTCCCTGTCTTCCTGTCTCCCTGTCTCCCTGTCTCTCTGTCTCTCTGTGTGATGACACTCCCTGTCTCCCTGTCTTCCTGTCTTCCTGTCTCCTTGTCTCTCTGTGTGATGACACTCCCTGTCCCCCTGTCTCCCTGTCTCCCAGTCTCCCTGTCTCTCAGTGTGTTGACACTCCCTGTCTCTCTGTGTGATGCCACTCCCTGTCTCCCTGTCTGTTTTGTGTTCCAGGAAGTAAATGGATAATGTTGCCGTGGTAAGGGGGAATATGAGATGAGGAAGGAGGGGCTGGCTGGGGGACTGGTCTACTGACCTGAAAGCAAACGCTGGATGTCTGCCAAGTATTTCATTTCACTGTTCCAGTTGTTTTATTCATATCAGTGCAGATGAAGGAAAGAAAATGAGTAGATGAGATGAAGGAGAGGAAGGAGATGAGAAGAGGAAGCCACTTTAGACCATTGAGGTACAGCCATAGTTCTGTTGAGGGAGGATCGCATCATAATTACATTATGCTGACTCGTAGTCCACTCTCGTCCTGTTCAGTTGGCTTGTCTATTTAACCTCAGCTTCATCTGTACACGAGTCCATCATGGTTATTGTCTATAAACATGTTGAATCACTAACTTCCTGTTGTCTCTCTGCGACTCTCTCTCTCTCCTGGTCTATTTAGAACAGTGTTAGCTAAGTGCCTCAACCTCTTGTAATATAAATCATACACATCAGATGTACATTGTTAAACTGTTGGGTTATATTGATCTGATCTTAGTTACTACTTGTGTTTATGTGACGTGGTGCTAGGGAGGTGATCAATAGGTGTTTTTTTTATCAGTGTGATGCTGTGTGGTGTTTTGTGTTGTGTTGTGTGATCTTGATATTTGGGGGATTAGTTAGTATATTACCCTGTCTGATATGTTGGGGGATTCAGGTTAGTCATATTGCCCTGTCTGATATGTTGGGGGATTCAGGCTAGTCATATTACCCTGTCTGATATGTTGGGGGATTCAGCTAGTATATTACCCTGTCTGATATGTTGGGTGATTCAGGTTAGTATATTAGCCTGTCTGATATGTTGGGTGGATTCAGGTTAGTATATTACCCTGTCTGATATGTGGGTGGATTCAGGTTAGTATAGTTACCTGTCTGATATCATGTTGGCTGAATAGTCATTTCTGTATAGTCATGTTGCCCTGTCTGATATCGATGTGTTCCTGTCTGATAGTCATGTGCCCTGTCTGATAGTCATGTTGCTGCCTGTCCTGATAGTCATGGTTGCTAGTTGAAAGTCCGTGTTGACCCAGCAACAGCCCCAAAACATCACTGCTCTAGAGGAGATCTGCATGGAGGAATGGGCCAAAAATACCAGCAACAGTGTGTGAAAACCTTGTGAAGACTTACAGAAAACGTTTGACCTCTGTCATTGCCAACAAAGGGTATATAACAAAGTATTGAGATAAACTTTTTGTTATTGACCAAATACTTATTTTCCACCATAATTTGCAAATAAATTCATTTA